>NC_092376.1:22263841-22565008 GCF_030028105.1 Mobula birostris | reverse complement strand
CACTCAACCCCAAAGACTTGGGATGGAAGTTCTTTAGGTCTAATCAAGGCAGAAATTCCTGACATTTAATGAATACCAAATGAGGACCAGCATTTGATGAGTGAGATGTCAGTGGGACATTGAGCTCCTGAAGTCAACCAAGGCTCATCAACTGAGTTAAAAAGGAAATTTAATGGAACTTATAACTCGCTCCAGTTCATAGAAGGGCAAAGTTCACTCTGGAGTCACTTTCAGCAACATGAGAAATAGAGAAGCTAAAAATAAAACATACACTCGATTTCCACTTTGTTAGGTACCTCCCACCCCACTGAGTGTTGGCAATGAAATTTCATTAACAAGTGATAAAAAGAAAAAGAAACATCCTACGTCAGGATGCTGTTCATCGACTATAGTTCAGTATTTACTACCATCACTCCCACAATCCTGATTGAGAAGCTGCAGAACCTGGGCCTCAGTACCTCCCTCTGCAAGTAGATCCTTGACTTCCTAACTGAAAGACCACAATATGTGCAGATTGGTCATAACATATCCTCCTCACTGACGTTCAACCTGCCGCACCTCGGGTGTGTGCTTAGCCCACTGCTCTACTCTGCTATACTCCCTTGACTGTGTGGCTAGGCATAGCTCAAATACCATCTATAAATTTGCTGACGATACAATCATTGTTGGTAGAATCTCAGGTCGTGAGGAGAGGACACACAGGAGTGAGATATGCCAACTAGTGGAGTGTTGCCGCAGCAACAACTTGGCACTCAACATCAATAAGACGAAAGAGCTGATTGTGGACTTCAGGAAGGGTAAGATGAAGGAACACGTACTAATCCTCAGAGGGATCAGAAGTGGAAAGAGTGAGCAGCTTCAAGTTCCTGGGTGTCAAGATCTCTGAGGATATAACCTGGTCCCAACATATTGATGTAGTTATAAAGAAGGCAAGACAGTGGTTATACTTTATTAGGAGTTTGAAGAGATTTGGCATGTCAACAAATACACTCAAAAACTTCTATAGTTATACCATGAAGAGCATTCTGACAGGCTGCATCACTGTTTGGCACGGGACAGAAAGAAGCTGCAGAAGGTTGTAAATCTATTCAGCTCCATCTTGGGAGCACGGGACAGAAAGAAGCTGCAGAAGGTTGTAAATCTATTCAGCTCCATCTTGGGTACGAGCCTACAAAGCACCCAGGACATCTTCAGCGAGCGGTGTCTCAGAAAGGCAGCGTCCATTATTAATGACATCCAGCACCCAGAGCATGCCCTTTTCTCACTGTTACCATCAGGTAGGAGATACAGAAACCTGAAGGCACTCACTCAATGATTCAGGAACAGCTTCTTCCCCTCTGCTATCTGATTCTTAAATGGACATTGAATCTTTGGACACTGCCTCACTTTTCTTTAATATACAGTATTTCTGTTTTTGCATATTTTTGTAAAATCTATTCAATATAGGTAATTGATTTACTTGTTTATTTATTATTATTTTATTTTATTTATTAATTATTATTATTATTTTCTCTGCTAGATTATGTATTGCATTGAACTGCTGCTGCTAAGTTAACAAATTTCATGTCACATGCTGGTGAGAATAAACCTGATTCTGATTCTGACTCTGATAAAGTAACTTTGCTTAGTATTTTGGACCAAGTGCGAAAGGAATTATAATTCAATGCATTCAATTCCTATTAAAATAGTTCTCACACTTTCAAATCTCTTACTAGCTCTTCTTTCAGTTAGTCCTGACGAAGGGTCTCGGCCCGAAACATCGACTGTACCTCTTCCTATAGATGCTGCCTGGCCTGCTACGTTCACCAGCAACTTTGATGTGTGTTGCTTGAATTTCCAGCATCTGCAGATTTCCTCGTGTTTACATTCTTAAAATGAGGTGGCAGCTCATTCAGTTGTTGAGTGGATCGATAATGATCAATGCTATATGATCAGACTCGAAGAGTCATAGAAAAGTATAGCACCAAAACAGGTCCTTCAGCCCATCTAGACCATGCCCAACCATTTCTACCATCGACCTGCTCCTGGATCATAACCCTCCATACCCTTACTATCCATGTACCTACCCAAACTTCCCTCAAGTGTTGAAATTGAGTTTGCATGCACCACTTGTGCTGGCAGCTCGTTCCACACTCTTGCCATCCTCTGAATGTCCCCTCATGTTCCCCTTAAACCTTTTACCTTTCACCCTTAACCTTATCCTATGGTTTGTAGGCCCACCCAACCATCTGTGGAAAAAGCCTGCTTACGTTCACCCTATCTATATCCCTCATAATTTAGTATACCTCTATCAAATCTCTTCTGAATCTTCTGCATTCCAAGGAAGAAGGTCCTTACCTATTCAATCTTCTCTTATAACTCAGGTACTCCAGAACTGGCAGCGTTCTTGTAAATTTTCTCTGCCCTCTTTCAACGTTATTTACATCTTTTCTAAATTGGAAAGATTTGAAAAGATGGATGATAGTACTAAAATTTTGAAAGTTTTCTGTCAATTATGGGTTTTCTCTCCAGTAAATTGACGCAATTTATGTGTGTGTGTGTGTGTGTGTGTTGAACATGTGTGCTTGTGTATTCCTAGATATGTTTGTATGTGTTTAAAAGTAGGATTACTGCTTCAACATATTCATTCCATCAGGAGACATTTAGTGAAAAACAATGTGGCGGATGTTAATGTTTCATAAATTTAAGACATTAGACTAATTCAAATTATGGCAAGATAGTCTGAAATGTGGGTCTAACTCAGTTTATTTTAAGTGAGGTACATATAACCTGCAATGAATTATTTAAATGAACAAGAATGTTTAATCAAGCAATATATATACAAGATTACACACAGCAGGGTTGAAAGTAAGACCAATGTTTCTCCTGCTCTGCAACTCGTTGATGTTGTTGATAGCTATAACAAGAAACTACTTAATAGTTTGGCTTTATGCTGGTTGGAGATGAGCCATTTATTTAATCTTAATTTGCATGGCAGCATTAGGTATAGACAGAGGCAACAGTGTTTGTTTCATATTTAACTCATTGTGGTACACAGACATGGCAGATCTGGTTAAGCTTTGTTTCACTGACCTGGAACATCTGGCAGTCAAGTGTTGTACTTCCTATCTGCCACGAGGAGTTCTCCACCACCATTCTCGAAGTGGTGTACATTCCACTCGTGACAGACTGGCATTGTAGGGCCACAGCAACAGTCAACGGTCATGCCGTCCTAATCATTGTGCGGAACTTCGACTAGGCCAGCTTGAAGAAGTTTTTGATAAACTATAATCAGCATTTCACCTGCAGAATGAGGAGTACCAACATATTCAATCACTGTTACATCCTTCATAACAGGCCTACAACAGATGCAATCTCACTGCAATCTCCACTCTACTTTGGAGCACCTAGATAATAGCAAAACGTATATCAAGCTGTGATTTATCAATTGCAGCTTAGTGTTCAATACCATCATCCCTTCTATATTAATTACAGAACTTCTAAACTTGGGCTTCTGTACCTCTTTCTGTAACTGAATCGTTGACTTTCTCATTGGGGGACCACAGTCAATACAGATCGACAATAACATCTCATCTCTGACACTCAACAGGTACACATTAAGGATGTATGCTTAGCCACTTCTCTACCCTCTTTACATTCATGACAGCATCTATAAATTTGGTGATGACGTATCTGTTGTTGGTGGAATCTCAGGTGCCGGTGAGGAGGCGTACAGGAGTGAAATAGATCGGCTAGTTGGGTGATGTCACAACAACAACCTCACACTCAGTGTCAGCAAGACTAAAGAATTAATTGTAGGCGTCAGGATGGAGAAGACTGCAGAGCACGCACCAATCCTCATTGAGAATTCAGATGTGGAAAGAGTGAGCAACTTCAAATACTTTGGTGTCAACATCTGGGAAAGCCCATCCTGGGCTCAACATATTGATGCAATCATGAAGAAGGCACACCAGTGGCTTTACTTCATTAAGAGCTTGAGTGGATTTGGTATGCCACCAAAGACTCCTGCAAATTTCTACAGATGTGAGGTGGAGAACATTCTGACTGGTTGCATCACCACTTGGTTTGGAGGCTCCAAGGCACAGGATTGTAAGAGGCTGCATACGGTTGTCGACTCAGCCAGCTCCATCACGGGCTTAATGCTCCCCTGCATCGAGAATATCTTCAAGAGGCAGTGCCTCAAGTAGGCAGCATTCATCACTAAGGACTCGCGCCATGTGGGACATGCCCTCTTCTCATGACTACCATCAAATAATAGGTACAGGAACCTGAAGGCACACACCCAGCCATAAAGGGTGATGATATTGTCTTTGAGAATGTAGACTACTTTTCCTACTTTGGCAACATTTTTTCCTCAAAAGCAGCCATCAACTCAGAGGTCAATCTCCACCTGACTAGTACTAGTGGAACCTACGCATGATTAATGAAGAGTCTTTGAAAATGATGACCCATAGGTCCAAACATAACTTTTGGTCTATTGAGCGGTCACCCTTCCTACATTACTGTAGGAACTGAATCATGAACCAACTATGGTTGACACCTGAACCTTCTGGAACAATACCACGAAAGATCCTTAGAAAAGATTTTGAAGATCAGTGGGAAAGACAGACACACTAACATCAGGGTACTAAAGGAGGCCAACATGAACTGTATCTCCACCGTGGTAAAGCAACACCATCTCCAATGGATAGGTCATGTCATCCAAATGCCTAACTCACAGATTCTTTCCTCCCAGTTGGAGGGCAGTCAGGGTAAAGGAAACACTTGGAAGATAATGTCAAAATCAGCCTGAAGGAATTCAACATTATACCTAAAAATTGGGAAGACATTGCACTCAATAGATACACCTGGAGGAAATCTGTTCAAGAGGGAGCTGCACTACATAAGAGTGACCTCCACTATACCACAGAGAACAAGCAGCAGCTGGAAAAAGAGAGGGTGAACAACTAAGAAACTCAACCACTAACCACAGCCACCACATACTTGTGTCCACTCTGTACCAGAATATGTGGAGCTTCTCTCGCCACCAATCGACAACCCCTTAGGAGAACATTCTACTCAGCCCAAGTGATTGCTGCCACAAAACCACAAGTGTCATGTCATATAAGACAGTAATAGTAAACCTGGTCCTGATTCTGATACAGTCAGCTTCACACGTTCTTCTGATGAACATTATTGGCATGCTATGTTGGTACTGGAAGCTTGGTAACACTTGTGGGTTGCCTCCAGAATATCCTCAGACTGCGATGGTTGTTAACGCAAACAACACATTTCATTGTAACACGTACAAAATGCTGAACAAACTCAGCAGGTCAGGCAGCATCAAGGGAAAGGAATGAAGAGTCAACGGTTCAGGCTGAGACCCTTCATGTACAGGTGACTAATAAATCGAATCTAATCTAATCTCCCAAGTACTTCTGAAAACAAACAAGCAGGAACTCCATGCAGTTCTCTGAGTTCCTTCCTTGTTCCACTCAGTCCGTTGCATGGCACTGGCTAAGTCACTCACCTAATCATGGGCATTTGGAAAACAGACAATGGTCAGTGATGTCTATATCATGTACATGAATAATCAGGGTATCAAAAAGTGAATAGGAAACAGGAGAGATTAAATTTCTCTCCTAACACAGTAGGCAGTGTAGCCTTCAAAAATGAGGAACGTACTCTTTTCTGTAATGAACCATGTTCCTTCTCTGAGATTACCTATTTCAGTTAATGCTTACCGAACCTTGTGCAATTTCAAGTTCAGCATGGTTTTATTGGAAACTGGGTTAAGAGTTCTGCAGACTTACTGTTCCTCATGTTGCAGTCTGATATCCTGCAGGAAAATAGACTTGAGGGAACTTTTCTAGGAGGGAAACATCGTGGTCTTTTTCCATTGTGGAACTATAGATCGCCTCATGTTCATTTCAGACAGTTGTCCATGGCATTTTAATTATTAGCATTCATTGTCACAAGACTTCCATGACCTGGATCAGCATGTTGACATCATGTGGAGGCTTGTGTGCTTCAAGGACTCCATCCAGTGATGCCAACTCAGGGTCACCAGTGTTGGAACGGCTGTGGATGAGATCCCAGATGAAGATTGATCCAACCCCGGCTCCCAAGTGGACAGACTTGCATCTACCCCTCCCGGGCCATGCCATATGAAACAAATTGTCATACGAGATTATGCAGATGCTAACAATCTAGAGCTTCACAAACAACATGCTGGAGGAACTCAACAGGTTAGGCAGCATTGGACTGAGACCCTACATCAGAACTGGAAAGGGAAAGAAGCCTGAATAAGAATGTAAAATAAGAGCCAATTTCCCCCTGGGATCAATAAAGTATGACTATGACTATGACTAAAGAAATTGTTGAGCACCTTCGCTCCATCTGCAACAGGTAAGATTTCCCTGTGGCCATCCATTCTACTCCCACTCCTATTCCAGCATATCGGTCGTCTACTTCCACAATGAGGCTAGAGGACCAAAACCTCACATTCCACCTAGTTAGACTCCAACCTAATGGCATGATCATCAATTTTGCTAACTTACCATATTTTCTTACCTTTCCTTCAATCTGTCTTTTACCATTTCCTATTCTGGCTCCCCTCTTACCGCTCCTCCCTTCACCTGCCTATCATACCCTCTGATGCCCCTCTTCCTTCCCTTTCTCCTATCGTCCCCTCTCCTCTCCTATCAGATTCTTTCTTCAACCCTTTGCCTTTTCTAACTATCATCTCCCAGCTTCCACTCCATCTGCCTTCCCCCCACCCACCATCTTACTCACCCTGCCTCACCTTATCACCTACCAGCTTGTATTCCATCCCCTCCCCTCACCTTTTTATTCTGGTTTCTTCCCTCTTCCTTTCCAGTCTTGATGAAGGGTCTTGGCCCAAAACGTCGACCGTTAATTCCTCTCCATAGATGCTGCTTGACCTGCTGAGTTCCTCCAGCATTTTGTGTGTGTTACTTGCCGTCCGTTGTTACAGGTAACTCACGAAAAGTTGTGACCCAAACGAAGTTTAGGAAGCCAGAGCTACAGAGGAGAAGGAAAAGTTAAAATTCAGTCATACCCTGCATTGATTCAAAAAAATAAATTCAGAATTTGAGTTCTCCCTGATTATTATGACATCTGTTTCATTTAGATATCATGCAGAAATTTGGCAATCAGTTATTTTGTTAAATATCCATCATGCTAATTGCCAGCAGTTAGCAGCACGTTAGTATAACATACATTAGAGACTGATTTGAAATTTCTCGCTTTTGTTTTACTCATTTATTGGGATGGATTTAGGAGCAAGGTCAGAATCTCACCGTCCATCTGCTCTGCTCTGATTCACACTACAAGCATATGCAGAGAGTTAGGATCACAGCCAAGTCCACCATACAAACCAGTCTCCCCTCCATTCACTTTGTCTATGTTTGCCTCTGCCTGAGGAAAGCAGCCAATATAATCAAAGAACTCCCCCACCATGGTCATCCTCTCTTCTTTTCCCATCCTTTGGGCAGATAGTAATAAAGCATGAGAGCAGGTTTCAGCAGACTGAAGGACAGTTTCTGTCCAACTGTTATAAGACTCTTCAATTGACTTCTTATACAATATAGAAACTGAACTCCTTTCGGACTCGGGCTGAACTACATGAATTTTATTTGTCTACCCCGATTGTACTTTCTCTACTACAGTAATACTATACTTTGCATTCTGTTCCAAGCTACTTTGATGTACTTACATACGGAATGATCTGTCTGGATGGCACGCAAACAAAACTGTACATTGGTACATGTGACAATAATAAAGCAAGTATCAAGTTGTCCGTTAATTCTGTGCTGTGTCATATGATGTCGGTGATCATGGCTTTTCCATAAACATGATTTTTCTTGACAACTTTTTTGACAGAAGTGGTTTGCTGCCGCCTTGTTCTGGTCTTTGAGCAGAGGAGTTGGGACATAATCATTGACAAGGCTGTATTTGGAGTACTGTGGACAGTTTTGGTCACCAGGTTATAGGAAAGATGTTGTTAAACTGGAAAGGGTGCCAGAAAAAAAATAACAAGTGGGCTGCCAGGACTAGCAGGGCTGAGTTATAAGGAGATTTTGGCCAGGCTAGATCTTTATTTCTTGGAATGGAGGAAAATGAGGGATGACTTTACAGAAACATTTAAAATTATGAGAGACATAGATAAGGCAGAGGTTTTAAGTCTTTTCCCTAGGGTAGGGGAGTCGAAAACTAAGGGACGGGGTGAGAAACAAAGGATTTCTTTTTCCTTTTTCCTTGAAGCGACGGAGGATGAGAGGTGACCTGATAGAAGTGCATAAGATAATGAGAAACATTGATCATGTGTATAGTCAGAAGCTTTTTCCCAGGGTTGAAATGGTTGCCACAAGAGGACACAGGTTTAAGGTGCTGGGGAGTAGGTACAGAGGGGATGTCAGGCGTAAGTTTTTTACTCAGAGAGTGTGGAATGGGCTGCTGGCAACTGTGGTGGAGGTGGATATGATAGGGTCTTTTAAGAGACTTTTAGATGGTACATGGAGCTTAGTAAAATAGAGGGCTATAGGTAAGCTCCCCATAGTAGATGAAGTCAGGAAGGCAGTGAAGCAACTCTCCTGTGGCAAAGTGCCAGGACCCGATGCAATCCCTGCTGAGGTATACAAAGCAGGAGGCCCTGTCATGATGCAAAAGTTGACTGTACTCTTCCAGTCCATGTGGAAAAAGGGACAGGTCCCGCAACAACTGAAAGATGCTAGCATAGTCCACATCTACAAGAGGAAAGGCAACCGCTAGTCTTGCGACAACCACCGAGGCAGCTCCCTCTTGTCCATTGTGGGGAAGATTCTAGCCCGCGTCCTGCTCAACCGCCTTCTCCAACATCTTGAGCAAGATCTGCTCCCAGAAAGCCAGTGCGGCTTCCGTGCTGAACGTGGGACCGTGGACATAATTTTTGCTGCGCGCCAACTCCAGGAAAAATGCCAGGAGCAACACAGCGACCTCTTCGCGACCTTTGTCGATCTAACCAAGGCTTTCGGTACGGTCAGCAGAGAAGGCTTGTGGAAGATCATGGAGAAGTTTGGCTGCCCCAGCAAGTTCATCACAATCGTCTGGCAGTTCCACAACGGTATGATGGTGAAAGTTCTGGATGACGGCGACGAGTCGGAGGCCTTCCCAGTGACTAATGGCGTCAAACAAGGCTGCGTTCTTGCCCCGACTCTGTTCAGTATGGTATTCTCTGCCATGCTGACAGATGCCTTCCATAACTACGAAGAAGGAATCCACGTCAGATACAGGACTGACGGCAGGTTGTTCAACCTTAGGCGCCTGCAGGCAGTTACAAAGGTGCGAGAGACTGTCATCAGAGACTTCTTGTTTGCTGATGACTGCGCACTCAACGCCAGCACAGAGCAGGAGATGCAGCGTGAAATGGACTGCTTCTCACAAGCCTGCGACAACTTCGGTCTCGCTATCAGCACCAAAAAGACCGAAGTTATGTACCAGCCTGCCCCAGAAAAGCCATACCAGGAGCCACGCGTCACGGTGAAGGACCAGAACCTCCAGGCAGCCGACAACTTCACCTACCTGGGCAGCATACTCTCTCGCGCAGTGAACATAGACGCTGAGGTCAACAACAGGATTGCCAAAGCCAGCGCCGGCTTTGGGAGACTCCGTGAGAACGTCTGGGAGCGGAGAGGACTCAGCCTTACCACCAAGCTGAAGGTCTACTGTGCAGTGGTCCTTACCACCCTCCTTTACGCCAGCGAGACCTGGACTGTCTACAGCAGGCACGCCAAACAGCTCAGCCATTTTCACCTGAGCTGTCTCCGCAGACTCCTCCACATCAGGTGGCAGGACAAAGTCCCTGACACGGAAATCCTGGAACGAGCTGGGCTCTGCAGCGTCGACACCCTCCTGCTGAAAGCCCAAGCCAGGTGGGCTGGACATGTGGTCAGAATGCCAGACAGCTGATTGCCTAAGCAGCTGCTGTACGGGGAACTGTGTCAGGGCAAGCGCTCAGTCCAGGGGCAGAAGAAACGTTACAAACACTGCCTGAGAGTGTCCCTCAAAGGCTTGGGTGTCGACATCTACACGTGGGAGACGCTTGCCCTCGACCGTCCAGCTTGGCGCAGCAAGATCACCACAGGAGCCCGTGCAGCTGAAGTCAGGCGCATCATCGAGGCGCAACAAAAGTTTGCTGTGCGCAAGGCCCGAGCAGCATCCACTGCCACAACAGCACCCACCCACTTGCGTCCCACATGTGGGCAAGCCTTCAGGGCCCGGATTGGCCTCATCAGTCACCTCCGGACCCACAGCCACCAATCTCCCATTTGACTTTGAAGCCACGGTCATCTTCGACTACGAAGGACAAACAACAACAACAACAATTTCTATGGTAGGGACATGTTTGGCACATCTCTGTGAGCCGAAGGGCCTGTATTGTGCTGTAAATTTTCTATGTTTCTATGATTTAAAAGGGACCAGAGGAGCATTTTTTCACGCAGAGGGTGGTGAGTATGGAATGAGTTGCCAGAAGTGGTTAAGGAAAGCATATTAGTACTTAGATAGGTCCGTGGAGGGGCAGAACTTAGTGGGATATGGGCCAAAGGCAGGAGATTGGGACTAGCTGGGCAGATACATAGTCAGCATAGACTCACTGCAATGAAGAACGTACTGTGCCCTTCATGCTCTACGACTCTACGTGTACTTAACATTACATTAAAAGATCCAGATTTATTTCATTAATTTCAACAGATCCCATGGAGGAATTTGAACATGTTTCTCAGCAATTACACCAGGCCTCCTGGATTGCCAGACCAGTAGTTTCACACCAATGTTGGTATTCCCAAGTCCTGTCTCCTTAATCCTCCACTCCTTGTGAGCATCAAGAGCGCCGACCTTGACTCTACCTGGTTATATTAGATACGCGGCAGTACATACTCAACTTGTTTTGTTTCTTTCCCTGAAGTACAGTCAGCTTGCTGTTATCTGCTTCACATCACCACTCAGGCACAAGATCTACCTGACTAATCCAGTTTAATCAACACTGAAAAGTCATTAAAACCCACAAGTGGGCAAGAATTCCCAGGGAACTCTAATTAATTCTATTCGACTCTTGGGGGCCATGGTAGCGTAGCAGTTAGCGAGATGCAATTGCAGCTCGGGGCGCCGGAGTTTGGAGTTCAGTTGTAGCATTGGCTGTAAGGAGTCTCTGTACCCGTGAGCATGCGGGCTTTCCCCACGTAATTCATTTTTCTCCCACAGTACAAGGACATACCGGGTAGGCTAACTGGCCTTTATAAATTGTTCCATAATTAAGTTAGGGTTAAATTGGGGTTGTCAGGGTTTGCTGGGGTGGTGTAGCTCAAAAGGGGCAGAAGGGCTTACTCCACACTGTATCACTCAAAAAATAAAATTAAATAATTCCCACAAGCCAGTTAACTAAATCAATATAGCGGGATAAAATTTCACCGTAATCTGGGCTTCACCTGAAGACACATATCCTGATGCAAAATCTCAACACAAAGCATCGACCACCCACCACCACAGATGCTTGACCCCCTGAGCTTACTGCTCGGCTTACCCTGCAGGCTCTGATGGGCCACCTGCTGCAGAGGATGCCCCACTCTCTGCTCTCACTTCCATGGATGTTATTGGGTATGGAGACCCTGCACTTTCCATCACTCACATCTTGTCATTTAAAGCTTGCCTTACCTACTGTTCATGCAGGTTAAATCATTACACAGTGCATTGAGATAGAACAAGATAAAACAATAATAATGCAGAATAAAGTGTAAAATCTAAATGCAGTGCAGGTAAATAATAAAGTTGCAAGATCATAATGACGTAGATTGTGGGGACAAGAGTCCATCTTATTGTACCACAGGTCCATTCATATACATATGGCATATATGTCACCATATACTACCCTGAGATTCAATTTCATACAGACACTCACAGTAGAACAAGGAAATATAATAGAATCGATGAAAAACTAGAGGTTCAAAGGTTTATTTAATATCACAGAATGTATGTGGTATACAACCTGAAATTTGTACTCTTCACAGACGACAACACAAATACTGGGAACCAGTCAATATGCAAAAGAAGGCACACTGTGCAAGTGAAAATAATAATAGATGAATGAATAAATAAATAATACTGACATCATGAATTGTAGAGTCCTTGAATGAGTCCATAGTTTGAGGAATCAGTTCAGAGTTGAGGTGAGTGAAATACTAAAGCTGTTTCAGGAACCTGATGGTTGAAGGGTAATAAATGTTTCCCATCCTGATGGTGCTGTACCTGTTTCCAATATTAGCAGCAAGAAGAGAGCATAGCCTCGCTGGTGGGGTTCTTTGATGATGGATGCTTCTCTCTGCCCCTCACTCCTTCCTATTTCACATTCATATATATTAAGGGGTTTCAAAAGGGTGGATGTAGGTAGAATATTTTTGGTAATATCTAGATCTAGAGGTCGTTGTTTAAAAATAAAGTGTTACCCACCCCTAAAGAAGGGTCTCAGCTCGAAACATTGATTGTTTTGTTCATTTCCATGGATGTGGCCTGACCTTCTGAGTCCCTCCACCATTTTGTGTGTGTTACGCTGGATTAACAGCATCTGCAGAATCTCTTGTGTTACCCATTTACAGTACGATGGGCATGAGATGATTTGTTTCTAAGATTATGGGTCTCGCTTCAAAGAGCTGTGGATGCGGAGTCTTTGAATGAAAATAATGGGTAAACAGTGGGATGAAAGGTTACTGTGGGTAGATAGGAATATGGAGTTGACACTACAATCAGTTCAGCCATGATCTTCTGGAGCTGGCTTGGAAGGCCTTTATGCTCCTAAATTGTATGTTCACAATCTTAGTGTACTGTACTTCGGTGACATCATTAGAACATTGGGCTAGGTCACTTTGGACCTTTGAATCAACTTTGATAGTGTGCCTGTGGTCTTGCTTATCTTTTCAGCCACACAATCCCCCTGGTATGTAAGTCTTATGGCTCTGGATATTCTGTGAGGTGGAATTGCAACCATTAGTATTTCGTATTGGTTTGTTATTGTGACATATACCAAAATATAGTGATATATGCATACTCTGAAAATAAATTTACTTCAAATTTTGATCATACAGTATATCCATTGTCTTACATTTGGCTAATGTGCAGAAGAAAGTCTCATGATCTCTTCACTTTGCAGACCGTAAGTCTTGAGCAGCCAGTCCCATGCTGTGGGCCAGTACCCTGCGCTCTCGAGAGTACTGTTTGTTTACAAAGCTGTCCTTTTAACTTTTAACTGATTCCTGCTTCTTAATGTACATTAGTATTTGTATTAATACGTGGTATATTCACATAATTCCTAAATCCCTAACATGTCCCATGACAGGATTTACACAGAATGCACAACTGCTCTGTTTCCAGGAGCATAGTGGTTAGATATTGGAATGGTGGACATGTAGCCTAGCCCGCTGAAGCAAAGAGATTAGTCCAAATCGGACTCTGGATCAGGGAATTCAAATTCAAGCAATCAAATAAACCTGGAAGTAGAGGCTAATTTCAATAATGTTGACAATAACAGGAGGGCGGAGAAGATGGTGGCACGACACAGCACGCGCGGCCTCTCTGGTGAATGATATCATATATTTAATAGGATGCTGTGTACAATTCTGATTTGATGGAGATAGACGTGAGAAGCACGGAGGAACATCTGGAGAAACTTCTGAAATGCCCGGTTCACTGCCGCTGCTGCTGTGCGATCGAGAATCTCTGGAGGGGAAGGCCCCAAATCCTCGGCTTTGCCTGTTGCTGGCGGCCGGGGCCGGGGTCGAAGCACTCGGCAGAGATGGTGCTCGGTGTTGGAGGGCTGGTCGGAGGCTCGAAGTTTTCGGACGGACTCAGAGTCGGACTGTGGTCGGGTGCTCCCAGGATGCTGCATCGGCAAGTTTGCGGCGCTGGAAGCTCATGGCAAGGAGAGTTTTTCTTCCTTCTTCTGTCTGCGTGAGATGTTGGGACTCTCAAGAGACTTTGAGACATTTTTTTTACCGTGCCCATGGTCTGTTAGTCATCAAATTATGGTATTGCTTGCACTGTTGTAACTATATGTTAGAATTATGTGTTTTTTGTCAGTTTTTCAGTCCTGATCTGTCTTGTGTTTCTGTGATATCACACTGGAGGAACATTGTATCATTTCTTAATGCATGCATTACTAAATGACAATAAAAGAGGACTGTGTGTCCTCATAATCTAACACTATTGCTGTTAAAACCCCACAATTTTACCATTGTAGGGTCACAGAGCGCAGCAACAGGCTGTTCAGCTCACAGAGTCTCTGCTGACCCATTTACACCGAAACAGTAACACCAAAACAACACGTATTCCATTTTTTTCTCCCTACATTTCCACTAACCTCACTCCCTCCCCAACCTGTTCTACCTCTCACTTACACACAAGGGTCAATTTGCAGCAGTCAGTTCACCTGCCAATGTTTGCATGTAGTTCATGTGCAGGAGAAAACAGGAGCACACAAAGGATATCCATGCAGCCACAGGGGAGAACATAAAATGCCACAGAGAAACCAAGCCCGAAGTCAGGATTGAGCCAGCATCACTGGAGCTCTACTAACTACACTATTGTGCTGCCCAGTTCTTTAAATGTCCTTCAGTGGGTTGGCGGTGGTGATGGTTGGGGGGGGCAGGGAAGTACTTGTGGAGAAAAGAGGTTGAGAGAAATCATCTGTCCTTTCCCAAGGTGATTATGATGGGCAGCGCAGTAGCATAGTGGTTAGCACAACCCTCTACAGTACCAGCAACCCAGTTCAATTCCCATTGCTGCCTGTATAGAGTTTGTACGTGCTCCCCATGATTGCATGGGTTTCCCCGGGGTGCTTCAGTTTTCTCCCACAGTCCAAGGACGTACCAGTTGGTAGGTGAATTGGTCATTGTAAATTGTCCCGTGGTTAGGCTAGGGTTAAATCGGGGTGTGTTGGATAGCACAGCTTGAAGGGCACGAAGGGCCTACTCTGTGATTAAAAAGAAAGCTCCTCCAATGTCCTGAAGAATTGAAACATCAGCAACAGATGTTGATAATTCCAGGTTTACACATTCTTAGCAGGTATAAAAAACAGAAATTATTCACTCCACTTTCTTTCATGTGTTCTCTCTCTCTCTGGGCCCTCTCAACACCAGCCTTTTAATCTCAATATCGCTCCCTCTCCTTCCCCACTTCCACTTCCCCTCCCCATCTGAATTAATTCCTACCTCCAAGCATTATTGCCTCAGATTCCCACCTGGAATTAATTTCCTGATCTCTTACCTCCCTATGAAGAATCAGAATCTCAAGCAGGTTTATTATCACTGATTCATGTCATGAAATATGGTACAAATAATATATTTTAAATGTATATATATATATATATATATATGTGTGTGTGTGTGTTTACTTTTTGTTTTATTTTGTTTACTTTAACTGGCTTCCTGGGACTCTGAGCTAATGCTTTCACTTGTTAATTGTGCAAGTATAATCATACCATTTTCCTCCTCTGCTCCAGCAATGAATCCAACACTAAGTCCAACAGAGGTACATTAATATGCAGAGCTAGGAGAGACAGAGTTATATTGATAAGTCCCTTTCATAACCTCAGTGCACCACAAAGAGGTTTAAGGCCAACAAAATACTTTGGAAAGATAGTCACAGGTGTAGTGTAGGAAGCATGGCCGCTAATTTGAATGCAGAGATATCTGAGCAGAAACCTGTTAGTGACCGGGTCTTTCAGCATTAAATGAAGGGAAGATGTTGTCCAGGAAACCGTGGAGGAATCCACGGTTCTTCTTTGAACTAATGCCACAGCGGCAGAGAACAATAGAGCTATACAGCACAGAAACAGGCTCTTTGTCCCGAGTCATCAATGGTGGGAGTTAGTGGGGGTTGGTGGGTGGGTGTTGGTTAGGACATTTTCTGTCCTTTGCCAAAGAGGCTGACAACGGTGCTGACCTGAGTGAGTCTCCTCTTCCTGCATTTGGCCTATAAGACATTCGACCCAATGACACTGCTCCATCATTCAATCAAGGCTGATTTATTGTCCCTCTCGACCCCATTCTCCCGCTCTCACCCTGTAACTTTTGATACCCTTGCTAATAAGAATCTGTCGGCCTCTGCTTTAAATATACCTAATGACATAGCCTCCATAGCTGTCTGTGCAATGAATTTTACAGATTTCCTGCCCTCTGGCTAAAGAATTTTTTCCTCATCTCTGTTCTAAAGGGATCTCATTGCATTCTGAGGCTGTGCCCTCTGGCCCAAGACTCTCCCACTAATGGAAACATCTTCTCCACATCCACTGAATGTAGGCCTTTCTATGCCCGAGGGTGGGTGACAGAGTCCAGAGGCATGTCCACCTAAATCATTCTGATCGTGTTTGTTATACCATTTAATGAATACATGACTGACTTTGTTTTACATATAATGATATATGAAATAGAAGCTGGAATGAAGTAGTAGGGATAGTCAAAAAAAAAACATCCATTATGCCACTATACACTCAGTCCAGGAAGCTTATGAGATAGGTCATGGCACTCTTCCAAAGTCATTAATGATGTAATCTCATCCTATTTATTCCTCTCTTAGAGTCTTGATCAATTCATTAGCTTTTCTGTGTATTCATACTATTTTCCTGTCTTTGTTTCATAACCATTCATAATTTCCCTTAATAGTATCTGTTATTCACGGTCCCAAGGAAGCTTAATGTGAAAAAGGCTAAGGAGCTCGTGGTAGACCTGAGGAGAGCTAAGGTACCGGTGACCCCTGTTTCCATCCAGGGGGTCAGTGTGGACATGGTGGAGGATTACAAATACCTGGGGATACGAATTGACAATAAACTGGACTGGTCTAAGAACACTGAGGCTGTCCACAAGAAGGGTCAGAGCCGTCTCTATTTCCTGAGGAGACTGAGGCCCTTTAACATCTGTCGGACGATGCTGAGGATGCTCTACGAGTCTGTGGTGGCCAGTGCTATCATGTTTGCTGTTGTGTGCTGGGGCAGCAGGCTGAGGGTGGTAGACACCAACAGAATCAACAAACTCATTCGTAAGGCCAGTGATGTTGTGGGGATGGAACTGGACTCTCTCACAGTGGTGTCTGAAAAGAGGATGCCGTCTAAGTTGCATGCCATCTTGGTCGATGTCTCCCATCCACTACATAATGTACTGGGTGGGCACAGGAGTACATTCAGCCAGAGACTCATTCCTCTGAGATGCAGCAGAGAGCGTCATAGGAAGTCATTCCTGCCTGTGGCCATCAAACTTTACAACTCCTCCCTTGGAGGGTCAGACACCCTGAGCCGATAGGCTGGTCCTGGACTTATTTCATAATTTACTGGCATAATTGACATATTACTATTTAACTATTTATGGTTCTATTATTATTTATTATTTATGGTGCAACTGTAACGAAAACCAATTTCCCCCAGGATCAATACAGTATGACTATGACTATGAATATGAAGGAAGCTAATTTAATGTGAGCAGGGTAAAGTTTAAATGAGATGCACAGAGAGGGGATAGGTGGCTGGAATAGGCTGCCAGGGCTGGTGGTAGAAGCTGATGTGATAATGGTGTTTAAGAGCGTTTTAGATAGATACATGAATAAGAAAGGAAAGGAGGGATATGGATCATGTAAAGGCAGAAGAGAATAAGTTTAATTTGGCAGTGTGGTTGGTGCAGACATTGAAGGCTGGGTTCCTGTGCTGTACTGTTCTAGGCTTAATGTCCCCAGACTGTTAGAGGAAAGCATAGTCCTGCCAGATTAAGCAGGATATATTCCTTGAGCCATCTCATGTGACTTTGATCTATCATGTAAGTGCCTGTTAGGTAATGCAATTCAACACTGAAACACGTTTAATATCTCTGGCATACAGTGCCTATAAAAAGTATTCTCCTCCTTGGAAGTTTTCATGTTTTTTTTACAACATTGAATCACGGTGGATTTAATTTGACTTTTTTGACTCTGATCAACAGAAAAAGACTCTTTTGTGTCAAAGTGAAAAGAGATCTCTACAAAGTGATCTAAATTAATTACAAATATAAAACACAAAACTATTGATTGTATAAGTACACCCCCCCCTTAATATGACACACAAATTCATCACTAGTGCAGCCAATTGAAGCTTTGGACACCACCTCACTTTTTTAATATACACTATTTCTGTTTTTGCACATTTTTTAAAAAATCTATTCAATATATGTAATTGATTTACTTGTTTCTTTATTATGTTTTATTTTATTATTATTTTTTCTCTGCTAGATTATGTATTGCATTGAACTGCTGCTGCTAAGTTAACAAATTTCACGTCACATGCTGGTGATAATAAATCTGATTCTGAATTGGTTTTAGAAGTCACATTGTTGGTTAAATGGAGATCTGCTTTTGGAGACCTCTGTACAGTCAAAGTGTATCAACTGATTGTAGTAAAAATACACCTGTATCTGCAAGGTCCAACTGCTCTGAGTCAGTATTCTGGCAAAAACTACACCATGAAGACAAAAGAACACTTCAAGCAACTCCATGAACAGGTTATCGAAAAGCATACGTCAGGAGATGGATACAAGAAAATTTTCAAGTCATTGAATACCCCCTGAAGTCAGTCACTGAGAAATGGAAAGAATATGGCACAGCTGGAAATCTGCTCAGAGCAGGCAGTCCTCAAAAACTGTGACCACAAAAGAAGGAGACTAGTGCAGGAGGCCACCAAGAGACCTATGACAACTCTGGAGGAGTTTCAAGCTTCAGTGGCTGTGATGGGAGAGACTGCTCGTGCAACTACTGTTGCCTGGGTGCTTCACCAGTTGCAACTCTGTGGGGGAGTGGCAAAGAGAAAATCACTGTTGAAACCAACTCACAAGAAATCTCAGCTGGAGTTTGCCAGAAGGCACGTGAGAGACTCCGACATCAGCAGGAAGAAGGTTTTATGGCCTGATGAAACCGAAAGTGAGCTTTTTGGCTATATTTGATGTAATTCAATTACCCTACATCTTCAAAAACACACCATCTCTACCTACCATGAAGAATGGTGGTGGCTGCATCATGTTGTGAGGATGCTTCACTGCAACAGGCACTGGAAGGCTTGTGAAGGTAGAGGATAAAATAAATGCAGCAAAATACAGGGAAATCCTTGATGAAATCCTAATGCAGCCTGCAAGAGAACTGTGAATTGGGAGAAGATTTGTTTCCCAGCAAGACAATAACCCCAAGCATAAAGCCAAAGCTACACAGGAATGGCTTAAAAACAACAAAGTTAATATCCTGGAGTGGCCAAGTCAGAGTCTAGACCTCAATCCAATTGAGAATTTGTGGCTGGACTTGAAAAGGGCCGTTCGTTCATGATCCCCGTGCAATCTGATAGATCTTGAACACTTTTGTAAAGAAGAATGGGGAAAAATGCAGTACACAGATGCTCAAAGCTCATAGAGTCCTATCCACATAGATTCAAGGTTGTAATTGCTGCGTTCAGCTACTAAATACTGACTTGAAGGGGGTGAATACTGATACAATTAATTATTTTGTGTTTTATATTTATAACTAATTTAGATCACTTTGTTTTCACTTTTACATGAGTCTTTTTTCTGTTGATCATTGTCACAAAAAAAACAAATTAAACCTACTGTGGTTCAATGTTTTAAAACATTAAAACATAGAAACCTCCATGGGGTGGTGGTGGGGGGTGGGGTTGAATACTTTTTATAGGTACCATATGTCGTGAAATTTGTTATTCCTTATATGTCTATTCAATGCAAGTGAAAGCGATGTTCTTAATATTGGTAATACCTCTATCACCTTATTCCCAGATTTTCCTTTTTGTCTCTAACTTCCTTTGATATGAGCAAGGCATTCTAAATCTGATCCGGCTCACTAATTCCTATTCCTCCACCACTTTTCTGAGTAACCTATTCTTCCAGATACCCATCAAGTTCCCTCTCCCTTCTGATTCTAACCTTGACTGCACTCGAGATTATTTGCGGTGGCTAATTAGCCAGCCTACTTGTGGCTGTGGGAGGCACCTGAGGGAAACAACTTTAAGTCACAGGGAAAGCAGGCAGTCTCCACACAGACAGCACTGGAACCCACTTCAGTAGAGCTGTGAAGCAGAGGCTCTACCAGCAGCACCATTACGTAGCTTGTGCTTGGTAAATGGGCCAAATTCCTCCTTTGGTAGCACGTCGTGTCCACTTTTGTTTGATGTTGCTCCTGTGAAGTCCACAAAGTTGATAGATGCACAAAGTTAATATGAATGTCAAGGTCAAATGTATTTCAAAATGCAGACAAGGGGTGGGATGTGGGATGGAAGGAAAGTACAAAAGGGGGATCCACAATGGTGTAGAAAACACGAGGGATTGATCAATAAAGAAAGATATTAAGTCTTTCTCTCCATGGATGATCTGCCTGAATTTCTCCAGAGGAACTCAGGCAGATTATCCATGGAGGGAAATGGACAGCTGATGTTGAGACTCTTCAATTTGGAGTGACAGAAGCCAAAGAGCCACTATAAACAGTGGAGGAACTGGGATGGAGCAAAGGCTAGCAAACAATAGGCAGACCCGAGTGAGGCGGGGTAGTGATGGGGAGTTAGAGGAAGCAAGAGTGGAAATACTATAGCAACAGAGGCTGGGGAGATGACAGACAGAGGTGACACAGAGCTGCAGATGGTGGAGTCTGATGGGAAAGGAGATGGTGCATGGGGTGGCACGGTAGCATGGTGGTTAACACAATGCTTTACAGTACCAGTGACCCCGGGTTCAATTCCCGCCACAGCCTGGAAGGAGATTTATGTCCTCCAGGTGCTCCAGTTTCCTCCCACAATCCAAAGAACGCACCAGTCAGTGGGTTAATTGTCCCATGATTAGGCTAGGATTAAACCAGGGGATTGCTGGCCGGTGATGCTCGAAGGGTTGGAAGGGCCTATTCCACATTGTATCTCAATAAATAAATGAATAAAATTGAATCAAATAAGGGCAGCGGAGTAAACTGATAGGAATAGTAGGGGGAAGGAACCCAGATGAGGGAGTACGTGACGAAGGAGGGGGGTAGGGAAGAGGATTAAAATAGGTTGCTGGGCAGGCAATAGGAGGAACTGTGTAGGAGAGGAATAGAAAACAGAGGGGGGAGAAATTTATTCTGAAATTGGAGAAGTCAGTGTTCATGCTGCTGCATTGTAGACCACCCAGGCAGAATATGAGGTGCTGTTCCTTTAATTTACTTTGAGCTTCATCCTGGCTGTGGAGAAAGCCAAGGACAGACTTGTCAGTGTGGGAATGAGGAGGCGAGAAACTAGGTATTGATTAGCACAAACAACACATTTCACTGTATGTAGCAATGTTTCAATGTACACTAGACAAATAAAACTAAACTTTATGTAAAGAATCATTCCAGATGACAATGAAAAAGGCAAAGTTCAAACTAAATATATTATCAAAGTACATATATGTCATCATATGCCACGCGGAGATTCATTTTCTTTTGGGCGTTCGCAGTAAATACGAAGAAACCCCACAGAGGTCAGTGAAAAACTGCACACAAAGATGGACAAATGACCAGTGTGCAAAAGACAGCAAATTGTGCAAATACAAAAAAGGAGGAAAACTAATAATAAATAAATCAGTAATAATTATTGAGAGCCTGAGTCGTAGAGTGGTTGAAGGTGAGTCCATAGGTTATGGATTCATTACCTGATGTCAAAGAAATCAGCACTGAAACAGAAACCTGATGTGTGCCTGATTGGAATATGAGGTGCTGTTCATTTTGCTTATGCTGAGCCTGATTGGAATAATGTAGGAAGCCATGGGCAAAGAGTCCAGATTTGAGAGAGGGACTTTGTAGGACTGTCTTGTTATTAACTATTAACTCATTTCTCTGTTTTTGTGCACAAACCTGCCAGGTTAGATGAACATTTGTATATTTCTCTGTTCTTCCTGATACTGAATTATTTTGCATTTACAGTCTGTCACCATTGGATAATGTATTCCATATATACAGTCCACAGTTAGATAGTAAAGTCTTTTATATTTATCACCTGCTGCAGATAATTGTGCCATATTTACAGTCCAATGCAGTTTAGTAATAAATTTTATCATGGTTGCAGCCAGGACCTGTTTAATAACAAATGGATCTATATGTCCTGATACTGACAGCTAATGTTTAGTTCAGTGCTTATTTCCCATCATAGATACTTCATGTTTATGGTGAATGCAGGTGAGATAAGTATTTCAAACACTCAATAGCAATGATATGTTTGGAATGGTAATTGATCAACAGAACTTTCAATTTATCAATTGCAGTTCATCTTGTCAGATTGCAAAGGGCTGGTGGAGAGGAGTCAGCCCTGAAACAGATTCCGTTTGGGAGAGGGGCCAAGTGCAGGACCGCATGGTAGTGTAGTGGTTCACATGATTGCTTTACAGTGCCAGTGATCACGGATTGGTGTTCAATTCCCACCTCTGTCCCTGAGGAGTTTGTGTGTCCCCACTGTGAACCACGTGGGTTTCCTCCAGGTGGTCTGGTATCTTCCCATATACCAAAAATGTATGGTTGAGGTTGAAGTTAACGAGTAGTGGCCCTGAAGTCATGGTGCTACTTATGGGCTGCCCCCGCACAATCCTCGCTGATTTGATTTGGCATAAAGATGCATTCACTGTATGTTTCAATATTTCGATGCACATATGACAAATAAAACTAATCTTCTTCTATCTTCTAAAGCATGGAAGTTCTACGTAGACAGAAATATATATCTATGATTTCAAATTCACATGCTTGTCTTCGGTGGTGCATTTCACTCTGTAACATTCTGGGGCCCATGTACTATATGTTACCTGATTTGTTGTACCTAAGACAATGTTATTCCTAATGGTGACTCACTGTGTGTAAAGGTGACTCTCACTTCATTGACGGAGACTTTTCACAAAGTGAGCCTCCCTGATCTGGAAGGAACTATCCAAACGGATTATAGATGTAGACAAGGCCATAATTTTAAAAAGGGAACAGGTTGAAAGGCTGAGGAGTGAAAACCACCAGGAAAAGAATATAATTGTTTCTTTCACTATACAGTAACAGCTAAGGCGTAATTGTCTCGTTCTGTGTTTTTTTTTAAATAATTATGTATTATGATGTTTGCAATGCTAATTGTACCTGAGAAAGTCTTGGCAAGCCATTCTCCTGGAATATAGATCATTTGAAATGCTGTAGGTCTGATCTAAATTCATATACTGCCCCTGATAAGCTAAGAATAACAGATTTCTTTTCCTAAAGGGCATATGAACTTTGAACTTCTTATTGTACACCAACAGATTCATGGCCATGATCACTGACAACAACTTTAAAATTGCATGTTTGTTTAGAGTTATAGAATTAAATAGAACAGAATTAGACTATTCAGGCCACCACATCTTTACCTACCATCTATAGTAGCCCCATTGGCTCATAGCCTTCTAGGCTTTGATGATTTGCCTGCTTATCTAAATGCTTCTTCGATGTTGTGAAAGCCTCTGCCTCCACCAGCCTCCTCAGGCCCAGTCCCAAACACTATCTGGGTGAAAGTATTCTTCCTCAGATCTGCTGCAAAACTCCTATCCCCTACCCAAACCAATGCCCCCTTTCATTTTAGACAATTTATTTATGGGAAAAAGTTTCTTCCTATGTCTCTCATAATCTTATATACCTTAATCAGGTCCTTACTTATGAAGAAAACAAATCCTATCTAGACTGTCTTCATATCTTAAACACAAGACATTCTGCAGATGCTGGAAATCCAGAGCAACACTCACAAAATGCTGGAGGAAATCAGCAGGTCAGGCAGCATCTGTGGAAATGAACAAACCGTCGATGTTTCAGCCCAAGACTCTTCTTCAGGACTGGAAGGGAAGGGGGAAGATACTGGAATAAAAAGGTGGAATGAGTGGAAAGAGGACAGCTAGAAGGTGACAAGTAAAGCCAGATGGGTTGGAAAGGTAAAGGGCTGGAGTAGAAGGAATCTGATAGGAGAGGAAAGCGGACCATTGGGTCTACGTATTTGAAATGTTCCACTGTAGACAACATCCTAGTGAAACTCCTGTGCCCCTTTCCAGAGCAAGTATGTCTTTCCTATAGAGAGGCAACCAGAACTGTGCTCATGACTCCAGCTCTGACCTAACCAGTATTTCACACTTAAAGTTTTACCTGTTCTAATGTCCTCTACCCCTGATAATGAAGTATGTGCCTTCTAAACCACCTTATTTACTGTGCTGCAATCTTAAGATATCTTTAGCTATATGCAATAAAGTCCCCTGTTCTTAAATAAACATGGGACCTTACATTTATTGTGTACCATTCATTTAATTAATTAACTAAATTGAAATCCTATAGTTTCATCAATAGGATTTGAACTTGATGGATTAGCAACCATTATTCAATCAGGTTATTAATCAATGTGCTTCCATGAAATCAGTGAGATTGATATGCAGCAAAACTAGAAGAAGTAGAGGGTGAAGAAGACACTTTAGTTTTACTCACTGTGTAGCTGATCAGAGGGAAGAGTCATCCTTCGGTTCAGCTCATCCATGCCAAATTGACATTGAAATCCGCTTCACTAACGACTGTTCAGTTTAAATGAAACTTCAGTCTCACTCCCTAATAGACTACTAGTATATATAGGATGGTTTGAAACAGCGGTCCCCAACCACCGGGCCGCGGACCAGTACCTGGCCGCATAGCATGTGCTACCGGGCCGCGAGGAAACGATATGATTTGGCGATATGAGTCAGCTGCACCTTTCCTCACTCCCTGTCACGCCCACTGTTGAGCCATTACGCATGCGAGGTCATTACCTGCGCGTCATCCATTTCAGCGCGGGAAGGAGATCAACTCCTTGAGCTTGCAAATGACGGCGGGCTGGAAAGTATGTTTGACATAACATCTCTGCCGGCATTCTGGATCAAAGTCAAGGCTAAAAATCCTGAGATAGCCACGAAAGCACTGAAAACGTTGCTTCCAACATGTCTCTGCAATGAATGCAACGAAAACTAAATTGCGGAATAGACTGGACATAAGGAACCCCCTTCGACTATCGCTGTCTCCCGTCACCCCTTGATAGGACTGTCTTGTTGCAGGGAAACAAGCCCAGGGCTCCCACTGATTCAGCGATATTGGTGTGTTGCAATGATTTTATATGTTCATATGGGGAAAATATGCGCTGCGTGTTTAATATCCAAACATTACTTAAAATGTTATGATGCTATTGACTTAATATAACCATATAACAATTACAACATTGAAAAAGGCCATCTCTCCCCTTCTAGTCCGTGCTGAACGCTACTCTCACCTAGTTCCACCGACCTGCACTCAGCCCATAACCCTCCATTTCTTTCCTGTCCGTGTACCTATCCAATTTTTCTTTAAATGATAATATCGAACCTGCCTCTACCACTTCTACTGGAAGTTCATTCAACACTTACTTCAAACTCCCCTGATAATTGCCTTATCACTATATTCATGCGAGGAAAATATGCGCTGTGTGTTTAATATTAAATTCATTAGATAAACCCTTTTAGAAAGGAAATTGAGTGTATTAGCCACTTATCACCGATCTTCTGGTTGTGATTAACACCCCCCCCCGAACAGAATCACCAAAAACGACTTGTAGAAAAAAATCGTACATGCATGCATGCTGGTGCACGCGCAAGGCTTCATGGTCATTGTAGTCTTTCTCGGGGTAAACCCAGTGTATTTGACTGCTACTCTTGTCCATTGGCAACCCTACCACCATCACCCCCCTCCCCTGGTTGGCTGGTCCACAGTACGAAAAAGGTTGGGGACCCCTGGTTTAAAAGGAGTAAGTACCAGCTAGATCCTTTGCCAGAAGGTATATTACCAACTTCATAAACTAATGTTGGAGTAAAATGGCTCGAGGTAGGAACAATGGATACAGCACTCTGCAAAACACTTTAATTGTCCAGAGGAAAGAAAATAAGGGCTTAGACATTATAGTGCCACTAAACAGTAGTGTGGGCTTGGTGTTGGAGTAGTGTACATCCAATCAAAAATAGGCTGCCTGGAAGTCAGGGCCCAGGCTGTGCTTAGAGAGACATGGGTTTGAGTTGCCTGTTGGGAGTTGGTTGTGTTGTGGGGAGCAGAAAAAATGATCATGACTATGGATCAAAAAGGGAAAACACACATCACAGTTAAGGTTTGGAGGTGGTAATTGGGCAAATAATAGGGACCAAAGAGAATGAAGACCAAATCTGTCTGATTAGAGATCTGTCTGGATTGCAGGGTTGGTAGCTGGAAGGTTGCCTTCTTGCAGTAGCACCACATGTAGATGCTACCAGTGATGGTGAGGCACATGCCAATGAGATATTGGGCCTGAATCTACGACACTGCAACATCTGAGATCCCTGCACATTTGAATTGCCATACCAGACCATGATGCAATAAGTCAAGCTACCTTCAGCAGTACATCTGTAGAAGTTTGTTGGAGCATTTGGTGACCCAATCATAGACTACTTCATGCAAGAGGTAGTCAACAGCTGAGGTGCAGATCCATTCAAGAATCTGATGGTTGTAGAAAAGTAGCTGTTCATGAACATGGTGGGATTTCAGGCTTCTGTACATCCTGCCTGAATGTCACAAAAGCAAGGAGGCATGACCTGGATGGTGGGGGTTCTTGAAGACAATTGCAACCTTCTTGAGGCTGCAGCTCCTGTAGATGCTGTAGGTGGTGGGCAGGACTGTGCCTGTGATGCACTAGGCTGTGTCCACTAGTCTCTGCAACGTCTTGCTTTCCTGTACTTGCTGTACCAGACCATGATGCAACTAGGAGAGTGAAGGAATGGAACCAAAGGATGAAAGGTAAGTGAGTTCTAATTGGAGTCTCAACATAGCAATGCAATGTAAAGATCTGGTTTCCCCAGAGCTGTCCATTCAGTCCCAGGACAATATTGGCTAAGTTTCCCAACTGTGCTCCAAAAGGAACATTATATGGAAAACAATATATTGCTGAAAATGATGTCAGGGTGCAAAGGTGAAATGTTTTGGTAAATGTCAATGGAAATTCAAAATGAACTAGAAATGATTGGTATCATAATCAATACTGACAAAAATAATGTTATGCAGTTGAATTTCTAAGTAAAGATATTTTATGTTCCAATATTCTAGTGAGGAATTTTTAAAGCCCAAGTTATTAAGTAAAGTTTATTTCTCTGGATCAACAGCAGACCACGTGGAGAGCACTTTAACGGCTGCATCACAGTATGATATGGGGGTACTGCCCAGGATCAAATTAAGCTGCAGAAAGTTGTCAACTCAGTCAGCTCCATTGTGGGTATTAGCCTCCCCAACATTCAGGACATCTTCAAGGAGCGATGCTGCAAAAAGACAACATCCATCATTAAGGACCCCCATCACATGGAACTTGTCCTCTTCTGATTGCTACCATCAGGGAGGAGGTACAGGAGCCTGAAGAGAGACACTCAATGATTGAGGAATAGCTTCTCCCCTTCTGCTATCAGATTTCTGAATCGACATTGAACCCATGAACACCATCATAATATTTATTTTTCTTTTTACATATGTGTGTGTGTGTGTGTATATATATATATATATATATGTGTGTGTGTGCGTGTATACTTCTAACTATAATTTAGAATAACAACAAATTTCCTGACATATGCTGGTGATATTAAACCTGATTCTCAGATGTAGTGTTCCAAAGGCTGCACAACGGATAAAATCTGACTGCTTATGTCTGGGTCTGTATTCCACAAGCAAACCAGATAAAGAAAGCAAAATGAATTAGTTCAAAGTGGAGCAAAACTAGATCGACATTAACTGGCAATGGTTTCAAGTACCAACAGATGTGCATAAAAGAAAGAATAGAATATATTAATAACATGGACAGCAATGCACTGTGAATATAATCTCTGCATCTGCAAGCTTCACTAATAATAGAAGCCAATTCAACCTCCCACACATTGCTGAATGAAAGTAGCCCTGAGCTGCTCAGGTTAATAAATCAACAGCAGCAGAGACAAGCCAGAACTCCTTGAGATAAAACAGAGAGAAAATTTGCAAATGTGCATGTAGGTGTGTGAACATGTAAATATGTATGTGTGTATGAGCACACTGTGAGGATAAATATGTTTTGTTTGCATACATGTGTATATTTAGGTCATAGATTCATAATCAACCTTAAGGACTCTCACCATGCAGGACAAGTCATTTTCATGCAGCTACCATCAGGGAGGAGGTACATAAGCCAGAAGACCCACATTCAAAATTTTAAGAACAGCTTCTTCTCCTCCACCATCAAATTTCGGAACGGACCAGGAACCCATGAATATTACTTTGTTATTTGCCTTTTGCACTATTTTTATTTTGTAAAAGAAATTTTTAATGTCTTGCACAGTGCTGCTGCCAAAAAATCAACAAGTTTCATGACATATGTCAGTGACAATAAACCTGATTCTGACTCTGATGCAGGGTCTCTGTCCCACAAAGTTTTCATTGACTACAAGCACTCGGTGCTAATCCTACAGTGGTCTAATTTTGTTTTCCCCCTGTACATCAGGGGCAATTTACAGTGGCTGATTATTGTAACAAACTTGCACAACTTTTGATGAGGTTAACGTATGGAAATTCAGCTTGTCACTGAACACCCTAACAAAGAGTATTTCTAAACCCTAATTAAGGAGATTTACCAGGATGCTGCCGGAATTAGAGAGCAAGTCATATGAAGATAGTTTGAGTGAGCTACAGCTTTTCGCATTAGAGTGAAAGAAGATGAGAAGCGAATTGATGGAGGTGTACGAGATGATAAGAGACATAAGTCTATTGGATAACCAAAGACTTATTCCTAATAACTAATACCAGGGGACACAATTTTAAGGTGACTGGAGGAATGTATAGGTGGGATGTCAGAGATAGGATTTTTACACAGAAAGTGCTGGGTACGTAGAAGGCACTGCCAGGGGTGGTGGTAAAGTCAGATACATTTCAGATGCTTAGACACGTAAGAATTACACAGAAGAACTCAGGGCTATGTAACAGGGAAGCATTAGATTGATCTTAGAGTAGACTAAAAAGTCATGGGCTGAAAGGTCTGTACTGTGCTATAGTGTTCAATGTTCTATGTTCTAAACTTCTAAGTTGTACTGATAATAGTATCCTCACTGGTTATATCATGGTTGATATAGAAATTCAAATGCACAGGAATGTTAAGCACAGAGAGTAGAGAACTTTGCCTAATGCATCACGGGCACATCCCTTCCCACCAACCGTAGTATCTACAGGAGGTGCTGATTCAAAAAGGCAATATCCATCATCAAAGATCTCCACCATCTGGGTCATGCCATCTTGTCACAGCTACCATCAGGCAGGAGTACAGAAGCCTGAAACCCCACACCAGCAAGTTGCAGAACAGCCATTTCTCTTCAACCTTTTCTTTATTGAACAAACCTACACAATGCTAATCAGCATTATAATTTAACAAACACTATGACCAATCTAATCACTTTGCACTAAAATGGTGTTTTGTATTTTGTTCTAATTGTTCTTCTTTTCTTGAAAAGAAAGTATAATTTATGTTTAATTGTTTGTATTTTTCTTGGGAATGCTGCTTATACAATATAATGTGCCTGTGATGCTGTTACATACATGTACTTGTGCTTATGACAGTAATCTTTTTAACATCATAAGACATAACTCAAGTTAACTCAACTCACCTCAAGTGTGACAAGTAGTTCTGTGTTTGTGTGGATCGATATACCGTACATATTTGGAATCAGATTTAGAATCAAAATCAGATTTGTTATCACTGACTTAGATTATGTGAAATTTGTCATTTTGTGGCAGCAGTACAGTGCAAAGATATAAAATTATTATATTGGCAAAATGCCTAAATAAACAGTGTAAATAAAGGGAACAATGGTTCATGGACCATTCAGAAATTTGATGGCATTGGGTAAGATGCTGTTGCTGAATTGTTCAGTGGCGGCCTCAGGCTCCTGTACCTCCTCCTTGATAGTAGTAATGAGAAGAGGGCAGTCCCACATGGTGATGCATTCTTAAAGCACCAACTCTTGAAGATGTCCTCGATGATGGGGAGGCTTGTGTCCATGATGGAGCTGGTTCAGTCTACAACTCTTTTCAGCCTCTTGGAATCCTGTGCATACAAGTCTCCATACCAGGCCATGCTGAAACCAGTCAGAATGTTCTCCACCATACATTTATCGAAATTTGTAAGCTTTCGGTGACATACCAAATCTCTTTGCATATTACGCATATGGAGTGGTTTGAAAAAGTTGGATTGTTTTCTTTGGAAAGTTAGAGGCTGACTAGTGACATGGCAAAATAATGTAAAATAATTAGAGAGATGGATAGATAATCAGAATTGATTTGCCTGGGGTCAAAGGTCAAACACAATAGATTCCAGTCAATTGGGACACATCAGGACCAGTACTCTTTGGCCCAATTAAGCAGCTGTCACAATTAGCCAAAGTTTCATGGCAATAGTTAAAAAGGTATATAAAAGATAAGCTACCATTTAACATAAAAAATTATATACTTAAATGAAATACAGAATAAATTAGAACACTACCAATACTGCTACAGTATTTTAAAACTATTAGTTCCTAATAGTTATTAATAGAGGAATTCATCCACGCCATATTCTTTGGAGTGTAAATGAACAAAATCATTGCAGACACCTAGTACAGAAAATGGACTGCCTTCAATCATGATTTTGTCCATGATTTTATCCTTCATTATCATTGTAACATTCGAGATGCTTGTTGATACTTTCAAATTGTTCATAGTTCCTAAATTCTTGAAAGAGTGAAATCATTTCATTTTCACTGAGAGCCATTTCTAGAATCTCTGAGCTTGAATGCTTGAAACCGCAGTGAACAGTTCTCAATTGTCTTACTGCTTATTTCTCACCAATTATCAATGACAAAATTCACTGCTTTTTAAAGGCAAACACATGCAACTGCCATTATTTAAAACTGTTGACTCGAAGCATGGTGTAGAGCCCAACAACCACAGCAGTGCACGCATCTGACACTAGTTAGATACAGTTCAGTAACAGTCTCCCAAAAAAGGAACAGAATCCCGCCTATTTTCTCGATTAGTTCTTGTTCTTCAAAAGTTGCTCCAAATAAGTGACTGCTCTGATTAACCAAAGGCCACTATACTAAAGAAAGTAGCTTTAAGGCGAGACACAGAAATTTTAAAGGAAATCGTGAGGCAATTTTATTTTTTACACAGACTGGTAGGTGGCTGGAATGCACCACCAGTGGAACCGGAGGAAGCAGGTATCATAGCAACATTTAAAGGATAATTAGACAGATACATAAACAGGCAGAGAATGGAGGGACAGGAACTCTGTATAGGCAGCTGAGATAGCTTGGTACCATTGTCAACACAGACATCATGCGTGTTCCTGTGCTGTTCTGTCTGATGATTTATGTTCTCAGTGCTGACATCCTGCTATTCAACGTACTGTTAATTGCCACTGTTCACTGCAAACAGAACAGATTTCATACATTCCAAATATGTTGCATATGCTGAAGTAAGACAGGCAGCACTGGCAATTCTAAGGGCAGAGTTCTTGGATGAGATAGATTGAGGAACCATAATGGATGCATAGGTTGGCTTTATCAATGATAGACACAACTGTATAAAGGGTTTATATTGAGGAATAGCATTAAATTAGTCTTTGTGATACAGAAGAAAACAAAATAAAATCTATGAAACAATTGAGAACAATTAGTCTATAGAGAATATTAAAACAAATACTGAAAAAATTAATAGAACTGAAATTCAATAAATCCCCCTGGCCTGATGCTCTGTATTTCAAAACTTTGAAAAAGGTAGTGCTGGGGAAGTGTGTGTCATCATCCTAAATAAGAAACTCTCCAATAGACACATGGATCACTGAAAACTGGAAGGTTGTGTAGGAGTGAGCAGTTTTGGGCCCCTTATCTTCGAAAGGATGTGCTGAAACTGGAGAGGGTTCAAAGGAGGTTCACAAAAATTATTCCAGGATTGAATGGCTTATCATATAAAATGTGCTTGATGGCTCTGTGCCTGTGTTTGCTGGACTTCAGAAGAACGAAAGGTAACCTCATTAAAACCTATCGGATGGTGAAAGGCCTTGATAGGGTGGATGTGGAGAGGATGTTGCCTATGATGAGAGAGTCTAAGAAAAGATGACAAGGGTCTCAGAATAGAGGGGTGTCCTTTTAGAACAACGGTGAGGAGAGTGGTGAATCTGTGGAAATCTTTGCCACAGGCAGCTGCGGAGGCCAAGTCTTTATATACAGTATATTTAAGGCAGAAGTTGATAGATTCTTTATTGGTCAGGGCATGAAGGGATACAGGGAGAAGGCAGGAGATTTAGGCTGAGACAAAAATTGGATCAGCCATGATGAAATGGTGGAGCAGACTCGATGGGCCAAATGGCCTAATTCTGCTCCTATATCTTTTGGTCATATGGTCTGATGGCTGGATTGATCTTTGACTAGGTTAAACACCACGATGTACGCTGGCAATAATGGAACTGAAGTGCAGAGGAAAGACAGACTCCAATGTCGGGATGGCAATGAGAGTTTATTCAGAATTATTGCAAAAACTGAGTGACACCACAAGATATGTCATTCTCAAAACTAGGACCCCATGATTAGCGCTAATTGGGCGTCCGCTTAAACAATCCAAACAACACGGAATCCCTAAGTCTATCAACATAAACTTAACAAGCTTAAACCAAAAGTACCAGGAGACCTTGTTACAAAGTGCGAGTCACTCAAGAAAAACAGAAGCGACTCTAAGTGATTAACGACTCTCTTTAAACAACAATTAACTAATTTAGGTGCTCCGTATACCTCCACGCCCAATGCTCTCTGGCAAAGGCCCAAAAAGCTCATTACATTAAAACATTGGCACAACACTGGGGGCCAAAGAGCCTGTACTGTGCTGTAATGATGTATGTTCCACAGCTTCCAGAATGGATGGCACAGTTTGAAAAGAAGAAAATATTACTCCAATATCTATAAAAGGAAGAGCAACTGATTGGTGAACTACAGTTCAGATAGTGTGACACCACTCTCAGGGATCATGCTATAATATCAAGAGGACACTAAGAAAACAATGATAGATACAAGCAGAGAATCATGAAATAGAAATCATATTTGGCAAATCCCCTAGAGTTTTTAAGAGTTCATTTGCAGAATAAATAAGGAGACACTGGATGTAATATACTTGGAGTTCAATACATGCAATACAAGAGGATGGAGGGAACATGTGGGATTGGGGGGAATATACTGGCAAGGATTGAGGAGGGAATAAATGAGCCATTTCAGCATCGAGAGTTGGTGTCCATTAGGGTACCACAGGGATCAATGCTAGAGGCCCAGGTGATCACAGTCTAATCCATGTTTGGGTGATATAACCAAGTGTGATAGATTCACATTTTCCAATGATACAACATTCTGTGAGTAATATGAAGTTGCAGATTTGTTTCAAAGCTATGTATACAGAATTAATGAGTGAAAAGGACAGGGCTGCTAGTAAACGTTCTCAGATTTTTGTACTTTCTGCCTGATGGGAGCAGTGAAAAGAGAGCATGATCACAGTTGAGGGGTCCCCTAATCTACTTAATAATTTAGATAGAAATGTATGGGACAAGATAAAGGAAGTTTGCAGATAAAGTGAAGATTAGCTGCGCTGATGTTAGCGAGAAGGAAAGCTTCAGGTTGCCTGATAAAGTAGGTGGTGTGGTCAATGTGGCAAAGAAGTGCCAAGTGGAATTTACTTTTGAGATGTGTAAGGCAACGCTGTTGTGAAAGTACAGTAAGACAAGAGAATACACAGTAAATGGGAGGGTAGTAATTGCTTTGGAAATAAAGTAACCATGAAATATAGTTCCTGAGATTCTTAAAGATAACTGGACAAATTGAGAGGGTGGTTGAAGAAACATTTGTAGGTTTTCCATTTATAGTTAAGGACACTAAGTTAAGAAAGGAACATTATGCAAGAACAAAAAGCAATTCTAATTAGAACACGGTAGTGCAACCTTTACATTTCTGATTCTCATGTTCAGGAAAGAGATGTGTTCACTGAAGAGAATGCATACATGCACACAGTGGTCACAATATGAGGTACACCTGTACATCTGCTTATCAATGCAAATAAATAATCAGTCAATCGTGAGGCAGCAACCCAATGCATGTAAGCATGCAGACATGCTCAAGAGATTCAGTTGTTATTCAGACCAAGCATCAGAATGGGGAAATGTATGATCTAAGTAACTTTGACCGTAGAATGATTGCTGGTGCCAAAGGGGGTGGTTTGAGTATCACAGAACTGGTGATTTCCCGGTTTTTCAAGCACAACAGTCCTTAAGGTTTACAGAGAGTGATGGGGGAAACAAATAAAATCATCCAGTGAGTGGCAGTTTTGTGGGCAAAAATGCCTTGTTAATGAGAGAAGTCAGAGAGAATGGCCAGACTGCTTCAAGCTGACAGGAAGGCAATAGCAACTCAAATAAAACCACATTACAACAGCAGAGTGCAGAGGAGCACCTCTGATCACACAACACATTGAACCTTGAAGTGGATAGTCTACAGCAGCAGAAGACCATGAGCATACACTCAGTGACCACTTTATTAGGTACAGGAGGTACGTAATAAAGTGGCCAATGGGTGTATATTAATATATTGCAGTTTTGGTTGCAAGGAAAGATTGGGATGGTTGCTGTTACTTGCTTCGGAACAGACAAGGCTGAATGTTACTGTAGTTGAAGTGTATAATGTTGATAGTTAATATGAGGAATCTATTTCCCTTAGCAGAGGGGTCAAAGGTCAGAAAGCAAAGGTTTTAAACAGTTGGTCGAAGGATTAGAACAGAGGTGAAGAAAATATTTTCCACCAGCAGGGCCACTGAACAAGTGCTAAAAGGTGAGATTAGACCAAGGAGTTCCTTTAGAACCAGCCCAGATATGATAAGCCAAATGGCATCTTGTGTTGTAAATTATCTATGACTCTATGATGGCAGCACAGAATGTGCAGTATAATAGCTACATTACTGTTATCTGTCTTCCCAAATTTGCTTTTACTGAAGAGAAATTTATTCCTTGGTTATTGTAACATTACAGATCTGTGATTGACAGAGTTGAGTGTTATGAATTTTAGTACAGAAGTTCAAGGTCTAAATCAGCATAAATATTTTGTTCTTATTAGAGTTTTTGCACTCTACTGAGTCAAGAGCTTATGAATATAGAAAATAAGCAGCATCTCAATACAACACTGAGGGAACCCCACGCTGTCAGGGGTACCAACCCTCAGAAGAGATATTAAATCTAAATCCATCTCTTTAGAGTGTGGTTAGGGCATTGGCCAAGTGGTTAGGGCATTGGACTAGCGACCTGAAGGTTGTGAGTTCGAGCCTCAGCTGAGGCAGCATGTTGTGTCCTTGAGCAAGGCACTTAACCACATAGTGCTCCAGTCCACCCAGCTGAAAATGGGTACCGGCAAAATGCTGGGAGTTAACCTCGCGATAGACTGGCGTCCTATCCGGAGGGGGGGGGGGAGTCTCGTACTCTCAGTTGCCTTACGCCACGGAAACCAGCATAAGCACTGGCCTGATGAGCCTATAAGGCTTTAGATAACTTTATCAGACTTTAAATAACTTTAACATCTCTTTAGGCAAGATTTCTATTTGCAAAGAGATGTTTGTTGTGTTGCAGGATGGAGACCTTTAGGCAGGAACAATATTCATGAGGGAATGAAGGTGACATAGTAAAAAAAATCAGGAATCCTTTGGTCAACCAGACCCTGCCTTACACATAGAAATATAATGCCCTGGGTAACATTTCTACTGCTATGCTCTGAGGTATTTTTAGATTAGCAGTTTTCTGTATAAGCAATGTGTCCTACTAAAGATAAGGAGACATGTCATCCAGCTTAGGAAGGGGGTCCCAGCCAAATGGGGTTCTCTCGGTATGTGCTGTAACCCCCTAACCGGTGGAACATCAGAGAGTGTTGGGCAGATGCAGAATTATGAAGGACGTTAGTCTGATTTGGGGTCTTTTGGTGGGAGCCAAAGAGTAGGACACAAAGGTAGATGTGACAGAATACCATCAATGGAGGGACCCCTGTAAGAAGTGCATTCTGCAGATGAATGTCTCCAAGGAGGAAGGGCCAATACGCCTGAGACAGCCAGTTCATCCTAGATGGTCTTCAAGGGAAATTGGGACTATGGTGGTTGCCTTCAGGCAAACTGTGGTTCCAGCGTGAAATGAGCTCCACTGTTCATGTGCATGTTTAGACTGGTTTAACTGTAATGGGCCCTTCTAATTTCCTTTCTCTTTCTGTAACTATTGTTAAAGTTGAAAATTTGGTAAATATATTTCTTTTGTAATTTTATGCTGGTGTACAATCTGACGAATGATAACTTTGCATGGAGCAGTACTTACACAGCATTCGCTACAATCAATGTTCCTCCCCAAATCATACCGACCCTAGATGTATATTCTTTATGAAAGGCAGCCTTCTCACCATTGAGTCACTTGGCTATTAGAGAGTTAGCTAGAAGCCGAGTTTGTATACAAGCCCGGTGAGAGGGTTACAGATATTTGCCAAATTATTACATGATGCACAATTTACATCACAACTCGAGGTGAATAATGACAGTGGTTCCCGTTGCTTTATGTTGTCTTGCAATGTTGCCCCAAACAATGGGTGGAGGGGAATACTTCCATTTGGAGGACGGCACATTTAGTTGAGTGACAGATCAGGGGTAGATGTGTTCAACTGTGTGGCCAGAGCCAAAGACTGGGGAATACATTAGGCATGTGAGCAGAATCACAGACCAAGAATGGGGCACAGTATCTGAATGAGATTGGAAGCTGGCAGTCTGAGTGTAGCCAGGAGTGTGGGCAAGAAGAAACTGAGAAGCTAGGATGAGGCAGTAATACAGGGCTCCTGCACATGAGCCCCTTTGTGTGTGCATGTACGACCAGCACTGATACATTATTGTGTGTATCCATGAAGCAGAGCCTGGTCTTCAGTTTTTTTGGAGTTCCCTTCTAGAGTCTGATGGTTGAGCGGTAATAACTGTTCCTGAACCTGGTGGTGTGAGTCCTCAGACTCCCGTGCTTACTTCCTGATGGCAGCAGTGAGGAGACAGCATTGCCTGGGTGATGGGACTCCTTGAAGATGGTCACTCCTTCTCTGCAACAGCAAATCGGATAGATATGCTCAATAGTGGGGAGGCCTTTATCCATGATGGACTGAGTTATATCCATTAATTTTTGTAGGATTATCCATTCAAGGGCTTTGGTGTCTATACTCCCCACCATACATCCATAAAAGTTCAGCAAAGTTTTAGATGTCATGCTGAATCTTTGTAAACTTCTAAGGAAGTTGAGGCACTGTTGTGCTTTCTTCATAATTCCATTTACATACTGGGCCCAGGATTGATCTTCTGAAATGATAACACTGAGGAACTTCGAGTTGCTGACCCTCTCCACCTCTGTTCCCCTGATGATGGCACAAAATGGATTTCAGTTTCAGCTCATGGATTTCCAGTTTCCTTCTCCTGAAGTCAATAATCATCGTCTTGATCTTGCTGACGTTCAGTGAGAGATTGTTGTTATGGTGCCATGTAGCCAGATTTTCAATCTCCCTTCTATATGCTGATACACAAACTTTGATTTGGTCAACACAGTGGTGCCATCATCTAGCTTAAAAATGGCACTGGAGCTGTGCTTAGCCACATAGTCATAAGCGTAGAGCTGGAGGCTAAGCACACAACCTCATGGTACACCTGTGAAGATGGAGATTGTGGAGGAGATGTTGCCAATCCAAAATGACAAAATTGAGGATCCAATTGCATAAGGAGATACTGAGGTCATGGTCTTGAATTTTATTGATTAGTTTTGAGGGGATGATAGTGTTGAATGCCGAACTGTAGTTAATAACGAACATCTTGATATATGCAGCTTTGCTGTCCAGATCTTCCAGAGCCGAGTGAAAAGCCAATGAAAAATTGGAATAGATCCAAGTTGTTTCTCAGGAAAGAGTTGACATGTTTATTCATCAAACTCTCAAAGCACTCCATCGCAATGGATGTAAGTGCTACTGTGTGATAGTTATTGAGGTAGGTTACCATGTTTTTCTTAGGCACTGGTATAATTGAAGCCTGCTTGAAGCAGGTGGGTACCTCTTGCCAAAGCGAGATGTTAGAGATATTGGTGAATGTTCCAGGCAGTTGATCAGCACAGGTATTTATTACTTGGCCAGGTTTCCGAATGTTTCTGAAGGATGCTCTCACTGGGCTTTAGAGACTGAAATCACAGGATCATTGGGGGCTATGGGAATTTGTGAAACTGCTTCCATGTTTTGATGGTCAAAGTGAACATAAAAAGCATTGAGCTCATCTGGGAGTGAAGCTTTGTTATCACCTCTGTTGTTTGGTTTCACGTTGTTGTTGTTCCCTTTCAAGCCTTGTGGTGCATTGGGTGGCATTTTTTGCCATTTCCTTAGTATTTGTCAGTTGCTAGCATGATACTCAACCCAGCACAGATGGAAAGGGTGAAAGGAGTCAGTCTGATTGAACCCAGGAGCATTTGTCTCAAAGACCAGTGCTGATGCCACTATACCACTGACCGGTGATTGGTTTCACTTTGTAGGGGTAATAGCATTAAAGCCCTGCCGCAGCCGTTGAGCATCTCCTGGTGACTCAAGTTTGGTCTGGAATTGCCACTTAGCCCTTGAGATGGCTTTCCAGAGATTGTACCTGGACCTCTTGTATCTTTGTTGGTTGCTGGACTTGAATGCCACTGGTCTGGTACTCAGCAGACTGCAGATCCCAGGGTTCATACAGAGCTTCTGGTTGGAGAAGACTCTGAATGATTTTGTGGGGACGTACTTGTTCATAACTGTTTTAATAAAGTCCATTGACAATTATGGTGTATTCATTCAAACCCCCTAATGAGTCCTTGAACACGGCCCAGTCCACTGACTTGAAGCACTCACATAGCAGCTTCTCTGCCTCCCACGACCACCTCTTTGCTGTCCTTATCTCAGGACCCTTGCTCCTTAGCCTTTGCTTGCATGCAAGTAGGAGAAGGACAGCCTTGAGATGAGGTTGAGAGGGATGGAAGCTAAACATGGGTAAATAGTTTAAGTGGTCACCTTGGTCCACATGGATGAGTGGGGCCAAAAGACCTGATTCCATTCTATTTTGCTTTATGACTTTGATAGACCTGAATGGCACTCAGCTATCACAGCTCAGAAACTCAGTTACTTTGACATTGACATCAACACCTTGAGTGAGACTCTATAGCCAGGAGGTGGCCAATTAAAAGGACAGGGTTTTGGATCCACATTCTTCTGGAGGATCAAAGAAGAAGAAAAATGTATCTTCATCAAATGAGCTTCTCCAGCAAGAAATGAGCCAATTGACCTCTTAGTGACTTCCCTTCTGAAATTAGTTAATATCTTGTTTTATTCTTAGCATGGAACCTACATGCTGTTATTATCATTGCATATCTCCCAAACCCTGAAGTTTTAGAAATCATAGAAGTCATGGAACACTACAGCACAGAAACCTGTCTTATGGCCCTACCAGTCCATCCCAAAATATTAACCTACTGAGTTCCATCATCTGCCTACCCCTCCCATCCATGTACATATCCATATAGAATCATAGAGAATTACAGGACAGAAACAGGCCGATCTAGTCCATGCCAAGACCACTTAAACAACCTACTTTCACTGACCTGCACCATAGCCCTCTAAATCCCTACCATCCATTTACCTATCCAAATTTCTCTTGAGCATTGACATCAAGCTCGCATTCACCACTCGTGCTGACAGCTCATTCCACACTCTCACGACCTTCTAAGTAATGAAGTTTCCCCTCATGTTCCCCTTAAACTTCTTACCTTTCACCCTTAACTGATGACCTCTGGTTATAGTCTCACTGAACCTCAGCAGAAAACCTCAGGCTTGCATTAACCTTATCCATACCCCTCATAATTTTGTATACTTATAGCAAATCTCCTCTCAATTTTCTATGTTCTAAGGAATAAAGTCCTAACCTATCCAATCTTTCCTTATAACTCAGTTCCTCCAGACCTGACAACATCCCTGTAAACTTTCTCTGAGCTCTTTACACCTTTCCTGTAGCTAGGTGACCAAAACTGCACACAATACTCCAAATTAGGCCTCACCAACATCTTATACAACTTCAACATAGCATTCCACCTCCTGTTCTCAATGCTTTGATTTATGAAGGCCAATGTGCCAAAAGCTTTCTTTACGACCTGATCTACCTGTGACACCACTTCCTATGAATTATGGGCCTGTATTCCCAGATCCCTTTGTTCTACCACACTCCTCAGTGCCCTACCATTCACTGTGTAAAACTTACTCTGGTTGGTCCTACTGAAGTGCAAAACTTTACACTTGTCTGCATTAATTTCCATCATTAATATTTTGCTTAAATGTTGAAATCAATCCCGCACACACCACTTCTGCTGGCAGTTCTTTTGATACACTCAGCACCCTCTGAGAGAAATTCCCCCTCAGGTTTCCATTAAACATTTCACCTATCACCCTTAACCCATGACCTCTTGTTCTAATTAGGGATATGGACATTATGTAGGTAGAAACACTTAGTTTTTAGGGTTTTTTTAATTTACTTTTTAGCTGGTTCAGCACAACATTGTGGGCCAAAAGACCTTTTCGTTGACTGTATTGTTGTATGTCCATGTCTAATCCCACCCATCCTCAGTAGAAAAAGCTTGCTTGAATTTACCCTGTTTATACACCTCATTACAATCACTGAATGAAGCCAAGACGCATTTCTATTCTGATCTTCAAAACCCTGGTCTGCATCCCACTGGGGATCAGACTAATCCCCTGATAACTTCAACACCAAGACAAGAAAAAATGCAACTCTGGCATGATGTGCTTGGCAAAGCAAGTTAGGAAAAACTAACTTCACAGTCGGATCCTTTTCATGATTAATTGCTTGGAACACAAACCTGTCATAACAAATCCCATGTCTTGTCAAAGAGCTAAGTACAAGACCCCATGGTAACATGCCATTTCAAACACTGTGACCTTCTGTATTGCATCATCCGTCCAAGTGAAAGACATCAGAGATGGCTGCATCATCTGTGCCATAACAGCCACCAGTATCTGCTGGACATCCATGTCAGTGTGGCCCCAAAGTATTAGCAGCAATAGAGGCATTGTTGTAAGAATATCAATGGTGATGATCTCAAGGACCTTACAAATCTGGACTACTTTAGGCAATACCTCGCAACGTGTCAATTCGCAGCTTACAGGAGCTATTAAGTGCTTTTGAACAGCTCTGGCATAACTGGCAACTATGAAGAGACTCTTGGCTTCGAAGAAGAACCAGGGCTGGTTTTATGTACATGACCAGGAGATCGAGGAACTAATTGAAGATGAATGTGAATCCTGTATTGGAAGTTTTACCTTTTCTTCAGGCTCCTGAAAGCAGGAGTTCAGTAGAAAACTTATGACCTAAACAATTGGCAGTGGATGGACAGAGTACAGGAAGTTTATCAGAACCTAAGTGGGGTCTTCAACACTGTAAAAATCCATCTGCTTTCTCAACATGTAAGGCACCAGCTCAAAGAGGACCAGGAATCGAAGTGAAATCATCAGAGGCAGAAAGTCCGGCAATGCATAAGAGCATTTTCGAAAACATCATCTGTCCTTGATGTGACCACAGCTGACTATCCTACAGCAACATTTTGTGTCTAGTAGTGTTACCATTTTGACTAGCAAGAAGTCTGGATACCCCATATGGGAGGTATCTCAACTCCAAAACAAGAGAATAGACTCATTTGCAGAATGTCTGGATACTTGAATTGACCTGTGGATACAGTACAAAAATAATAGCTGTAGAAAGATGAGAATTGTTGAGAGTTGGTCCCTAAATAAATTTTAGGCAAGATTAAAACCAAAGCAAAAATTATTGGTATGAGTATTGATTTATTATTGTCACATGCTCTAAATCAGAATCAGCATTTGATTTAATATTACCGGCATATGTCACGAAATTTGTTGTCTTTGTAGCAGTAGTACACTGCAATACATAATAATAGAGAAAAAATTGTGAATTACAGTGTGTATATATATTAAATAGTTAAATTAAATAAGTATTACAAAATTGGAAATAAAAACGTAGTGAGGTAGTGTTCGGTAGTTCAATGTCCATTCTGAAATCAGATGGCAGAGGGGAAGAAGCTATTCTTGAAATCAGATGGCAGAGGGGAAGAAGCTATTCTTGAATCATTGAGTTTCAGGCTTTCAGGCTTCTGGACCTCCTTCCTGATGGTAGCAATGAGAAGAGAGCAACATATGACCTGGGCGATGTGGTCCTTAATGATGAAAGCTGCCTTTTTAAGGCCCTGCTCTTTGAAGAAGTCCTGGATAAAAAAAAAGATAACGAGGTGCAGTGAAGAAGCTTGTTATGCAAGGAATCCATATCGATCATTCTAAGATATGAGTACATCAAGATAGTGCAAGGCAATAGCAATAATAGAATGCAGAATATATTAGTGTTACAGTTGGAGTGAAAGTGTGCAGTGACCAGTAAAGTGCCAGAGCCATGACAAAATAGATTGTGAGATCAAGAGTTCATCCTTAATTTCAAAGGTCCATTCGAGAGTCCTATTACAACGCAAGAGATGCCTGGTGGTGTGTGTTTTCAAACTTCTGTATCTTCTGCTCAATGGAAGGGGATGTGGGTGGGGGGGAAGAAGAGAGAATGTCCATTCAACATGGAAGGGGTCTTTGATAATACTGGATGCTTTTCTGAGGCAGTGCAAAGTGTAGATAGAGTCAATTGGAGGGGAGGTTGGTTTTCGTGATGGACCTGAGCTGTTTCCATAGAATGTTTGTAGTAATTCTTGCTTTCTTTATTTTTCGTTAACTTTTACCAAATACTTTAGTTAAGCCTGACTATATTATTAGCAATTATGTTTTTACACCTCCTAAGCTGTATTCATAATTCGAGAGCATATGATAGGGGTCTCAGAATGCCCAAGCTGGAATTTCAAATCTCCGCAATGATAATTAAGAAGGTTAAAGGTTTTTTTTTCCAGTCTTGAGAATAATGTTAATAAATAAAAGAAAAAATGCTAGCTCAAATCTTAAAAGTTATGGTTAAGAGATCTACATGGCATTGATTTTTTCATTTTAAAAGTACATATTTGATACTGGTTTATTATTGTCACAAGTACCAAGACTACTTGACTTGCATACTGTTCAAACAGATCAAATTGAGTTAGAATAAAGGAAAACAGCAACAATAAGCTGTAAAAGCTACCAAAACAGTGCAGTGCAGGTAAATGATAAAATGCAAGATCATAATGAAACAATATATTGTAGAAAAAAATCCTCTTTAATATAATATTACTTAATTTTAATGGAGCTTTAATTTTAATTTGATGGATTTGTGTGAAACTCCTTAGGGAAGTTTGATTTAATCTTTCCAGGTAATAATAAAACTTTATGAAGTTAGCAAAAGTTATGCAAATAACAAGTGAAGTGAGTCCTATGTGCTGAGTAAAGATACCAGGTTTATACTCCTCAGGCTGTTTGAATCTATGAATCTCTACTCTGTCTTTGAATTATGTGAACTTTATCCAGTCTGGTGTTGGCTTTGTTTTAGACACTCGAATTCATACCTTCTGCTTGTTAAGAGTTGTATATATGTGAATTAAATCTTCCCTCAGCTTTCCACATTACAGAACCTGAAAATGTAGCATGGTAGTGGAGTGGCTAGCACAACGCTTTACAGTACCAGTGACCTAGGTTCATTTACTGCCACTGTCTGCAAGGAGTTTGTGCGTTCTTCCCGTGACCACATTGGTTTCCTCTGGGTGCTCTGGTTTCCTCCAAAAGTCCAAAGACATATTAGTTGATAGGTTAATTGGTCACTATAAATAGTTCTGTGATGAGGCTAGGGTTAAACTGGGGCTTGCTAGGCAGCATGGCTATTCTGTGCTGCACATTGATAGATAGGTAGATAGATAGGTAAATATATAAATGAATAATTTCTATATCTTATGCTATGGGAATCTTCTCACAATTAAGGCCGTGTTTGACCAGTTCAAAGAAAAATCATTAGAAACATAGAAACGTAGAAAACCTACAGCACAATACAGGCCCTTCAGCCCACAAAGCTGTGCCGAACATGTCCCTACCTTAGAACTACCTAGGCTTACCCACAGACCTCTATTTTTCTAAGCTCCATGTATTCATCCAGGAGTCTCTTAAAAGACCCTGTCGTTTCCGCCTCCACCACCGCAGCCGGCAGCCCATTCCAGACACTCACCACTCTCTGCGTAAAAAACGTACCCCTGACATCTCCTCTGTACCTACTTCCAAGCACCTTAAAATTATGCCCTCTCATACTAGCCATTTCAGCCCTGGGAAAAAGCCTCTGACTACCCACACGATCAATGCCTCTCATTATCTTGTACACCTCTATCAGGTCACCTCTCATTCTCTGTCACTCCAAGGAGAAAAGGCCGAGTTCATTCAACCTATTCTTAAGGCATGCTCCCCAATCCAGGCAACATCCTTGTACATCTCCTCTACATCCTTTCTATAATTTTCACATCCTTCCTGTAGTGAGGTGACCAGAACTGAGCACAGTACTCCAAGTGTGGTCTGACCAGGGTCCTATATAGCTGTAACATTGGCTCTTAAACTCAATCCCACAATTGATAAAGGCCAATGTACCATATGCCTCCTTAACCACAGAGTCAACCTGCATAGCAGCTTTGAGTGTCCTATGGACTTGGACCCCAAGATATTTCTGAGGTATGGATTACCTATAGAAATCATTGGAGAAGTATAACAAAAGCTCTTAACATGCAGTGGTAAATTAGCAAACTACTGTTAGTGTCCATCCTCAAACCAAAATCCTGAGTGCCAAGGCCCTAAATGCACTTAATTGTTACTTGGAGATTAAAGATTAACTGTATTTGTCACATACACATCAAAACATACAGTGATACTCGCAGTTGCTTCAAGAATGTGCAGGAGGCACCCTGCATGTCGCCCTGCTCCTGGCACCACCCTAGCATACCTACCCCTCACTCGTACTTCTTTGAAATGTGGGAGGAAACTGGAGCACCTAGTCGAAACACACTCCGTCACGGAGAGAACGTACAAATTCCTTACAGAGAGTGGGGGTATTGAACTGACACTGTAAAGGATTAAGCTAACCACGACGCTACCTGACACCAGTCTCCTGTCATAGGTGTTCCTCACTCCATCATAGCAAGGGATTACCAAGCAAACAGAGAAAATGCTTCAACGATATTCTCAAAAGGTATTGAAAAACTGTAACATGCCCATCAAATCATGGGTGCCCCTGGTCCATGATCAATCAAAAATGGACTCAGGTGTATTTGGGATGACGTTGCAAAAAACCAGGAATTAATACGGAATGAACCTCATCTCCAAGGATCATGATCTTGTCATGGTGGAGAGACTTATGAGTTCATGAGATCTTGAGAGTGATGATGTCTGGAGTGTAGCTCCTGTTAGGGTCACTCATGGCTGTAATGTCAAGGGGGAGGTTCCAGGCAAAGACCATCCAAGCAAGACCTCAACAGTGGTGCTGCTAGAAGATGATGGCACATCACAATGGCTATGAAGGTGGGGGAAAGATGCAGCCATGAAGAGTTGTCTTACAGTCCAGGGCACTGGGCACTGACACTGACCTGTCAGGGACCGTGTGGTGCAGCAGCCTCCCGACATTAAACAAAGGCAAGCACAGGCGTTTTCCATTAATGGAATAACCCCTTTGGAGATTATCATACTCCACTTGTGTAATTCCATCCAGTACTACGAAAGGAACGCACCACCTGTTGATACTGTCAGGCACCTCCTGCTCTACCTGTTCTGATAGAGTCTGCAGGTCCTATGGTGACCTCATGAGCCACTTCTAAACCACAGAAATGGAGTGGAAGATCTACTCTCAACGGCTTATCTGGTCATTTTCAGGACTTCCGCTGTGGGAAAATGGGGGATTAGGACTAATTGCTTTTGCCTACTAGCTGCTGGCATAATCTTGAATGGCCTCCTTCATAGCCATTACAGTTCTGTGATTCGATGGTGCCTTTGGTCCAGTAATTGCAATTCCAGCCTGACCAATCCTTTCTCTCAGCTGAAATCTTCCACTCTGCAGAAGCAGCCAGACAAACCATTTACTCCATTAAGCCATTGCAAACCAGTCACAGAAGAAGGGCCATCAGTATCTTCAGTTAACCAAGTACACCCAGTCGTACACCCAGTCATAATAGTTTTACCAACTAACTCCAGAGAATGAGACATACGGTATGGTTTGTCTGGTTGTTTAACAAACATTGTATGTTCTTTACACTGTAGTGATTTAAAACTACCTTAACAACTTCCCACCCAATTTTCCATGCCATAACCTTTCATTGATCTGTAAAACTAATGTAATATCTTTGGCCCATCTAGTCTGCTCAATCCCATCATGGCTTAATTATCACCCCTCTCAACACACTGTTTTGCCTTCTCCCCATAACCTTTAATACCTTTACTAATCAAGAATCTATCAACTTCCATTTTAGCTATCCCCAACAATTTGATTTCCACAGCCATTTGTGGCGATGAGTTCCACAGATTTACCACTCCCTAGCTCAAGAAATTCCACTTATCTCTGTTTTAAAGGGGCATCATGTCACAGGCAGTATGAACAATATGGAAAGGGTATAATAAGGCCATATACCAGAGAGTAACTTTAGTAGAGATATGAGGGATGTATCTGGATGTTGATAATAATGAATTTGCAAGCAAATAGGCTATTAACTTTCCTTAGAAAACACTTCATTTGTCTCAGGAAGGCTGTCTCTGCCCAAAGATAATAGCGATGTCTATCTCCTTATGACTGTGTGCAGAAAGCAAACAGACCATCTGTTTCTCTGAAAACGTGATCCCATTCTGGATGGCACTTTGGTTTCCATTTAGATTGATGTTGTTTGATTTGAATAACTGAGTGGAAATTCAGTTGAATTTTTCATACCAATGCCTTGCTCACTGCTTTATTTACTGTGGTCAGCCACAGTGGAAATGCCAAGGAATAAATATTTATGAGATAATTATCAGCAATATTTGCAATGCTTTTACATTGAACCTACATTTCACTAGGCAGCATATCGAGCAGCACATTGCTAAGCAAATAGAACATAGAATATAACAGAGTACAGCACAAGAACAGGCCAATCAGCCCACAATGTCTGCTGAACTAATTAAACTAATTTCTTCTTCTTGCATACAGTCCATATCCCTCCATTCTCTAGACATTCATGCGCCTATCTAAGAGGTTTTGAAACACCTCTGTCATATCCACCTCAACCATTACCCTCAGCAGCACATTCCAGGCACCCACCTATCTTTATGTAAATACAACATGGCCCGCACATCTCCTTTGAACTCCCCCACCCACTACCACATGAAAGCACGCCCTTTAGTATTAGACATTTTGCTCCCGTGGAAAAAATATTGCTTTCTGCTCTGTGTCTCTCATAATGTTAAAAACTTCTCTCAGGTCCCCCTCAGTCTCTAATGCTTCAGAGAAAACAACCTTATTTTTCCCTCAGAACATATCCTTCTATACATAGGATTGAAAAGTCAGGTGTGATGGTCTCCATTGCAACACCAGCATAGACCCCAATGGCCTAGTACAGGAACACCAATGCCTTTGGGTGAAAAATCCGACAAAAAGTAGTGGATTTGGCCCAGAACACCATGGGTAAGGCCCTCCCAGCCATTGATCTCATCTACTTGAAACATTGCTGTGGAAAAGCAGTATCCATCATCAAAGATCTTCACTACCTAGGCCATGCTCTTTTCTCGTTGCTATCATCAGCTAGAAGGTGCAAGTGCCTCAGGATTCGCAGCACCAGGTTCAAGAACAGTCACTACCCCTCAACCATCGGGCTCTTGAATGAAAGAGGATAGGTACACTCATTCTATCTTTGATATTCCCAAACCAAATGGCCTCACTTTAAGGACGCTTTATCTTGTTATTTCATGCTCGTTATTTATTGCTGTTTATTTATATTTGCTTTTGCCCAATTTGTTTTCCATTGATCCTTTTTATAGTTACTGTTCTATAGATTTGGTAAGTATGCCTGCAGAAGAAGAATCTCAGGGTTGTATGTGGCAACATGTATGTACTCTGATAATAAAGTTTATTCTGAACTTTGCCATCCAGATTTGGCACCAGAGTGGGTGGTCACTTAAAGAAATCAAACAGATATTTAACGCTACTACCAGCAGTTCATCTCAGACCTTTCCACACCATGTTGCTAGAAATATCCAGTAGCTATCAGGGTAGCTATCAGGGAGAATTTAAATCCAGTGGCTATCAGGGAGAATTTAAATCCAGAACTATTTCTGTGCCTTTCCCACCACATTCAGATTTATATACCAAATACAGTGAAATGCATCATTTGCATTAACAACAGCTCGCCCAAGGATGTGTGGCGGCAGCCCACAAGTGTTGCCACACAATCCAACGCCAACACAGCAGAATCTGCCAACACCTCACCAGCATCCACTGATAACTTATTTATGACCCCATCAGCCAAGAGAGAAATTAAGTTATGCTCTGTCGAGCATGACTTAGTCATTCACAATCTCACCTGTGAATTCATAAAAGAAACAAGTTTAAGTTCTAAGCCAGAATTTAAAAACCTAGGGTGATGCACCAGTAGAGGGCAGAAGTACTGTCATTTGCCTTCTGTCAGCTCTGTCAGATCAAGGGCCTATCCTGAGCTGTGCACATAGATGCAACGGTGAGGAAAGTCTGCCAATGTCTCTACTTTCTTACAAGCTTAAGGAGATTCAGGTTATCGGAGACTTTAATAAACTTCTACAGATGTACAGTGGAAAGAATTCTGACTGGCAACATTATGATCTAATCTGGAAACTCCAGTGCAAGAGCTTGTAGAGGGTGGAGGTCTCAGCCAGATCCTGCACGTTCCCCACCATCAAGAATATCTACAAGTGGCGATGTTTCAGGAAGGCAAGGACCCCACCATTTGAGCCATGCCCTTTTCTCAATGCTGCCATAAACCAGAACGTACATGAGATGAAGACGCACACCTCAAGTTTCAACAACAATTTCTTCCCCGCTACAATCAAGTTCTTGAACCAAACTGAAAATCTTTAATAGTGCCACCGTTTATTTCTCTCTGTCCCATCCAATGAGTTGTGACTTTTAAATTTATTTTTGTCGTGTAACTTACGTATAAATTATGTTAATTTAATTTTATGTTAACAGATTTTTTTTAATTTTTGTAATTATACTGCTACTGTGGAAAGTTAATGCAAATATCTAATCTGCCCAATCATGTGGCAGCAAACTCAATGCATAAAAGTATGCAGACATGTCCAAAAGGTTCAGCCATTGGTCAGACCAAACATCAGAATGAGAAAGAGATGTGATCTAAGCAACTTTGACTGTGGAATTATTGTTGGTGCCAAATAAGGTGGTTAAAGTATCTCAGAAACTGCAGATCTCCTTATATTTTCACACACAACAATCTCTAGAGTTTATAGAGGATGGTGTGAAAAACAAAAAAAAACATACAGTGAGCAGCAGTTCTGTGGGCGAAATGCATGTTAATGAGACCAGTCCAAGAAGACTAGTTCAAGCAGAGAGGAAGGCAACAATAACTCAAATAACCATACGTTACAATAGTGGTGTGCAGAAGAGCATCTCTGAATGCACAACATATCGAACCTTGAAGACCATGAACATACACTCAGTGGCTACTTTATTGGGTACAGGTGGTTCCTAATGATGTGGCCACAGTGTAGATTAGGAGCCTCGTAAAGTATCCAAATTATAATTGTAATGATGGCTATTGCCAATAAGAATAAGCCCAAATGGTAGATTCCAAACCTTGTGTTATTCTATACCATTGAAAATATAAAGATGGGAGACAGCTCGTCAATGCATATGTTGAAAGGCTTTTGCACCTTTAATTTCTTCTTCTAAACTCTTGGATTCATCATTACATACACCATAAATGTGTCAAATAAATTAGAAATCCATCTTCCTTTACAAAGCATCCATTGCAAATAATTCTTTGTTTCTTTTAAAAGGTTTTGTTTGCCTTGTACTATTCTAATAATAATTGTTAGAAAATGAGTTCAAGTAGTATGGAAGAATACAATTAATCCAATGATGACTCTTCTTCAACTCTCTATAATATTCAGAGAGCTGATGAACTAATGCAAATGTCAGCTTGTGGAAGAGATGCCTTCTCAGGAGCCATTCAGATTCCATGGCACAGCTCTATAAAGATCTAGGAATTTCTCAAATTAATCTGTTCATAGGGGATTAAAAGTTCTTTTAAAGGAATGTTTCCTTTTACTCATGATGAGAAAGTTGCATTATAATTGAGAAAGTTATAATGCATCTTTTAGTTGCATTTTCATACATTTGGGAGTGCTGCTCATTCACTTCAGGGAATCTTCCAGTCAATCACAGTCCGACACAACCCACACTAAGGAATGATGGCAAGATTCTTCCTCTGCTGAGAACTAATGAATTAATGAACTAGTCAGTGACTAGTCACATGTGTGTGATAGCCCTGTGGTCACTTTTACCAAAGGTCACCCTGTTACTTCTAAGTTATGTAACCCTCTTGACTAGTTCTCTGAACTTGCAGTCCAGTGATATTATAGGCATCCGTTAGTCTAGTGAGACCATGGATTTGCGCATTGGAAGGTTTCCAGGGCGCAGGCCTGGGCAAGGTTGTATGGAAGACCAGCAGTTGCCCATACTGCAAGTCTCCCCTCTCCACGCCACCGATGTTGTCCAAGGGAAGGGCATTAGGACCCATACAGCTTAGCACCAGTGTCATCGCAGAGCAATGTGTGGTTAAGTGCCTTGCTCAAAGACACAACACGCTGCCTCAGCCAAGGCTCGAACTAGCAACCTTCATATCACTAGATGAACGCCTTAACCATTTGGCCACGTGCCAACACCCAGTGATATTAAGATTGAAATTATTCATTTTTTATGAGATGCCGTTGAGTTCATCCATGTGTCAGCTAAAACTACATGCAGTGGCCACTTTATTTGGTACAGTAGTGTACATCAGTATACCTGTTCATTGATGCAAACATCTAATCAGCCAATCATGTAGTTGGAACTCAATATGTAAAAGCATGCAGACATGGTCAAGAAATTCAGTTGTTGTTCAGAGCAAACATCAGAATGGGGACGAAATGTGATCTAAGTGAATCTGACTGTGGTGCAAGGCAGGGCAGTTTGAGATTTTACAGAACATGGTGCCTCAAACAAAAAGTCATACAGTGAACGGCAGTTCTGTGGGTGAAAATACCTTGTTAATGAAAGAGGTCAGAGGAGAATGGCCAGACTAATTCAACCTGACAAGAAGGCAACAGTAACTCAAAAACTATGTTTTACAACAGTGGTATACAGAAGAGTATATATTATTTGTCATATTTGTCATATACGTTAATGATCTGGATGATGGGGTGGTAAATTGGATGAGTAAGTTTGCAGATGATATTAAGATAGGTGGAGTTGTGGATAATGAAGTAGGTTTTCAAAGCTTGCAGAGAGATTTAAGCTAGTTAGAAGAGTGGGCTGAAAGATGGCAGATGGAGTTTAATGCTGGTAAATGTGAGGTGTTACATTTTGGTAGGACTAATCAAAATAGGATATACATGGTAAATGGTAGGGCATTGAAGAATGCAGTAGAACAGAAGGATCTAGGAATAATGGTGCATAGTTCCCTGAAGGTGGAATCTCATGTGGATAGGGTGGTGAAGAAAGCTTTTGGTATGCTGGCCTTTATAAATCAGAGCATTGAGTATAGGAGTTGGGATGTAATGTTGAAACTGTACAAGGCATTGGTAAGGCCAAATTTGGAGTATTGTGTACAGTTTTGGTCACCGAATTATAGGAAAGATGTCGACAAAATAGAGAGAGTACAGAGAAGATTTACTAGAATGTTACCTGGGTTTCATCACCTATGTTACAGAGAAAGATTGAACAGGATGGGTCTTTATTCTTTGGAATGTAGAAGGTTGAGGGGATACTTGATAGAGGTATTTAAAATTATGAGGGGGATAGATAGAGTTGACATGGATAGGCTTTTTCCATTGAGAGTGGGGGAGATTCAAACAAGAGGACATGAGTTGAGAGTTAAAGGGCAAAAGTTTAGGGGTAACATGAGGGCGAACTTCTTTACTCAGAGAGTGGTAGCTGTGTGGAACGAGTTTCCAGCAGTAGTGGTTGAGGCAGGTTCGATGTTGTCGTTTAAAGTTAAATTGGACAACTATATGGACAGGAAAGGAATGGAGGGTTATGGGCTGAGTGCAGGTCAGTGTGACTAGGTGAGAGTAAGAGTTCAGCACGGGCTAGAAGGGCCGAGATGGCCTGTTTCCGTGCTGTAATTGTTATATGGTTATATGGCTATATATAGCATCTCTGAATGCACAGCACAGGAAAAATGCTGGAAGAGCTCAGCAGGTCAAGCAGCATCTATGGAAATGAATAGACAGTCGACATCTGGGCCGAGACCCTTCTTCACGATTGGGAAGGAAGGGAAAATTCGACAGAATAAAAAGGTGGTGGGGGAGGGGAAGCAGTACTAGCTAGAAGATGAAAGGTGATGCCAGGTTTGTGGGAAACGTAAAGGAGAGAAGAATGAACTGTGGGAGAAAGGGAAGAAGGCAAGACATAAGGGAAAGTGATAGGCAGGTGAGGAGTAGAGGTAAGAGACCAGAGTGGGGAATAGAAGAAGAGGGAAGAGAGAGGGAATTTTTTTTACCAGAAGGAGAAATCAATGTTCATGTCATCAGGTTGGAAGCTACCCAGATGGAATGAGGTTTCGCTCCTACATCTTGAGAGTATCCTCATTGTTACACAAGAAGAGGCTATGGACCATGGACCAACTTATCAGAATGAGAATGGGGATAGGAATCAAAATGCTTGGCCACTGGGAAATTCTGCTCTTGGCAGATGGAGTGGAGACGTTTGACAAAATGGTCCCCTGATTTACGTTGAGTTTCCCCAGTGCAGAGGAGGCCACATCAGAAATACTGGATGACTTCCCCAGCAAATTTGCAGGTGAAGTGGTTGCCTCAACTGGAGGGACTGCTTGGGCCGGCAAATGGAAGTAAGGGAGGAGGTGAATGGGCAGGTGTAGCATTTTGGTTGCTTACAGGAATATGTACCAGGAAGGAGATTAGTGGGGAAGGAAACTGGACAAGGGATTCATGGAGGGAAAAATCTACGTGGAAAGTGGAGAGTGGGTGGGAGGTAAAGATATGTTTGGTAGTAGAATCCCATTGAAGATGTTGGCAGTGGTGGAGAATAATGTGTTGAATCTGGAGGTTCATGGGATGGTAGCTGAGAACAAGAGGAACTCTATTCCTGCTAAGGCGGTGGGAAGATGGGGTGAACATGGATGTCTGGAAAATGGAGGAGATGGTAAGTGAGGGCAGTATCAATGGTTAAGGAAGGAAACCCTGTTCTTTGAAGAAAGAGGACATCTCTGATGTACTGTAAAGGAAACGCTCATCTTGGGAACAGATGCAGTGCAGACAAAGGAACTGAGAAAAGGGAATAGCATTTTTACAGGAGACACATTGGGAAGAGGTATAGTCGAGATAGCCATGGGAATTGGTAGGGTTACAAAAGATGTCAGTGGACAATTTGTCTCCAGGCATGGAGACAGAAAGATCAAGAAAGGGGAGGGAGGTATCAGAAACGGACCAAGTGAAATTAAGGGCTAAAGGTACAATAGATCAAATCTTGAAGTGGTTGTCCTGCAGTAACAGAAGACCATGAACATACACTCGGTGGCCACTTTATTAGGTACAGGAAGTATTAATTAAGCAGCCTTTGAGTGCATGTTTTGTAAGAAAGCTTTGCTTGTGAAATGCTATGGGTCATTTTGAAAAGATTGTGGAGAAGTCTTATGTTCAGATAATTTGCATACTGCATGTTTGGACAAGCAATAATATTGTAATTGCTAGATAATCTGTATTATGGTGATATTTGTTCTGGAATAAAGTTTGGCCAGAATACTGGAAGAATTCCCAAATTCATCTACGGTATCATAGCTTATAATCTTTTGCCTTTCACAAGAGTGAGCTGGCAGAATCACAGACTGAAGTGCAATCCATTGATGTATCAAAAAAAAAACAGCAGATGCTGAAAATCTGAAATAAAACCAGAAAATGTCGGAAATCCTCTGCAGTCTAGGTACAATCCATGGAAAATGAAACAGTTAACATTTCTCTTTCTAAAACTGAGAAGGAGAGAAATGTGTTTGCCAAGGTAGCAGAAAAGCTGGAGGAGGGCAGTAGGTAAAAGGAATTTCACTGACAGGATGAAATAATATGGCAGTTAAAATCAGATTAAGCTTTTTTCTCTGTTTTGCTAATGTTGTACTGTCTGTGGAGTGTAATATAGTTTGGTTCACTGAGACATAAGCATACAAACAAGTGAAAAGAAACAAAACGATGACAGACCAAAATGCCCAGTTCGCAACAAACAAAAAGAAAGAAAGAGCAAGTTATCATAAGATGGAGGATTTAGTATTGAGTCTTGCAGGTAGTAGATGGATGATAGACAATACACACAAAATGCTGGAAGGACTCAGCTGGATAGGCGTCATCAATGAGGGTAATAAACAGTCGATGTTTTGGATCAAGACCCTTCATCAGGACTGGGAAGCAAAGGGGCAAGACCCAGAATGAGACAGTTGCAGGAAGGGAATGAGTGCAAGACAACAGGTGATAGGTGAAACCAGGTGACAGAAAAGATGGGCAGATGGGGGAGGAGGGATAAAGTAAGAAGCTGGGAGGTAATAGGTGGAAAAGTTAAAGGGCTGTAGAAGAAGGAATGTGATAGGAGAGGAGAGTGGACCATAGGAGAAAAGGAAGGAGGAAAGAGGGACGTGACAGGTAAGTGAGGAGAAGAAAAGAGGTAAGAAGGGAATCAGAATGGGAAATGACAAAAAGAGAGAAAGGGGAGGAGGAGATTTATAGAAGTTAGAGAAATCTAACTTCCACTTCATATTCTGTCTGGGTATCCTCCAACCTGATAGCATGAATATCTGTTTCTCTAGCTATAAACACAAGAGACCCTGTATTTGCTGGAAATCCAAAGCAACATACACAAAATGCTGGTGGAGCTCAGCAGGTCAGGCAGCATCGATGGAATGAATAAATTTACCGCAGCATCAAATGGTGAATTTTCAGAAGAGCTATCTGATTATCCAAGGCGTTTTTTTGATATTCCAGCCATACATGAAATATGGATTAGAGAATGGCTAACTGATGATAGATGAGTGAGCTTGGGCTATTCTCCTTGGAGCAAAGGAGGATGAGAGGTGACTTGATAGAGGTGTACAATATAAGATTATGAGAGGTTTAGAGTGGATAACCAGCACCTTTTTCCAAGGGTGACAATGGACAATACTAGAAGGCATCCATTTAAGGTGAGTGAAGAAAAGTTCAAGGGAGATGCCAAACAATGCATTTTACTATACGTTCGGATGTACATATGGTAAATAAGTGAATGTGGATCTGAATCTGAATCAGAAGTAGATTTTTTTAATACGGGGAGTTGTCAGTGCCTGGAACAGATTGCTGGAGGTGGTGTTAGCGGCTAATACAATAGGGACATTTAAGAGACTCTGAGATTGGCATATGGATGTAAGAAAAATGGAGGGTTATGGGCTGTCTAGGAGGGAAGGGTTAGATTGGTTGTATCTTAGGATTGTACAGATCAGCACAACATCATAGGTCAAAGAGCCTATACTGTGTAGTATTGTTCTATGTTCCAAGTTCTATAAAGTGTTGTAACACAGAAGTAGTTCCTTCAACCCACCATGTTCATACCACCATTGAAAGTACTCATCAGTACTAATCCCATGTACCAGCACTTGGTTTATAAACTCCATGCCTTGGTAATTTGAATACTCTTCTAGGTATTTCTTAAATGTAATAAGAATACCTGCCTCTACCACTCATAGTCTGTGCATTCCAGGTGCTAACTATTCTCTAGCTGAAAAAAACTTTCCACAGATCTCCTCTGGATTTTTGCCTTTAAGGTATTGACATCTCTACTATGGAGCGAAGTTTCCTTCTGTCTACCTCCTGATATATAGGGGCAATCACTGAGAAGTTGAGAGATCATAGAAGTTTTTGAGTTTGATGGCAAAAAAATAATTGAAAGGGCAAAGGTGGATTGAAAAGCAAAGCTCTGAAGTAATAAGATTAACATTGAGAGGAGTGAAACCGGTTGATTTGGAGTTGTGAAGTGATGAATACCCTAGCTATTTCAATATCGTCTGACAAGTAGTGATTAACAAGTATAAAGGGCTTTCAAGTAGCCCCATTTTTTAAATACTTGAACCCCTGACCAGGTGAACACGAAGTATACCACTCAGTCAATTGGGTAAGGGCAGGCATATTCCAATTTTTTACAGGATGGAAGTAAACAATTTCACTTGACGTCCTACAATTTTCAACTGACTCAGTCCCTTCATCTACCCCAGTGTAAGTACCTTGTATTGTGACTGACTAAAACTCAAAACACATGGAAGCTAAGTCTGGAAAATATACGATCAGTGGTCACTTGAACAGGCAAGTCTTGTATCTAATAAAGAGGCCACTGCGTGTATGCTGAATAAAAATCTTCATCCTGAGAGCAGGTGCAATAGAGATGGAGGAATTGAGAGAAGGAGATGGAAATTTTTCAAGTAACAGGGTGGGAAGAGGTATCATTCATGTTCTATGGCCTGCTGTCCCCTCCCATCATATTCCCCCTTCCCCAGCCCTGTATAACTCTCATCAATCAACTTCCCGGCTCTTGACCACCTGTCCCCCACCCTGCCAGTTTCACCTATCACGTCGCGTTTCTTCCTCCCCTCCCCCCACCTTCCTACTCTGACACCTCCTCCTTTTTTTCCCAGTCCTATGAGGTAAGTCACGGCCCGAAACGTCTACTGTACTTTTGTTCATAGATGCTGCCTGGCCTTCTGAGTTCTTCCAGCATTTTGTGTGTGTTAGAATGAAAAAATACTCATTTTGTTGGCGTGCCCACAGTAGCCTGTAGTCAAGCGAAACCTTTGAAATGAGACCACCGGAAACACCTCTGCTTACTACAGATGAGATACACAGCAGCAGTGTGTCGTCAGGCAAAATAGAGGCCTCTGTAGTGAGTAACTTTTCCAGAAAGTTCTTTCTAAAATTGAGTATCCCTTTGCACAATAAGGGTGCCAGAGACAGTCGAGATAACAGAAGGATGTGAAATATCCCCAACAACTAAAGCTCTATTGTCTTTACTAACTCATCGGCTGTCTGCTTGAAGTTCTGATTGAATTTAACACCTCTGTTGTGAATGGTTATTGACCTTATGAGTAAGGAATTTGTAATATATACAATTTACAACAATCAATATCTGTAACTGGTAAGCCAGTTCTTTATAAAAGTAGAAGTCTTCTGCTCAGCCTTCAGAGCAGTGTGGGTGACAGGAGCCCATGCTGTTCTCCTCATGCACAAGCAAAATAAAAGGAACGTTTGAGTCGTAAGAGTGAGTGTGTTCTGGGCTCAGTTATTTTAATGATTTTATTTTAATCTATTGTCAGTGATGACAGTTACTTTGACATTACCATGAATACACAACTAATCAGAGGGTTAAGTGACAAAACAAACCTGTCCTGAACTGTGCATTTTGCAGCAGGGATATACCTTTGGCAATGTGACATGCACCTTCTTGCTTCCCCATGTAGTTTCAACGGGACAGATTCAAAATGTCTCACACCCAATGACTGATTTTACTAGCCGCAAAGTATCTGTTGGAAGTAAAAATTATGTACAGCTTTTATTTCCTGAAGCCTGGGCCTCATTTTAGTTCATCCATAATTATGCTATCCATCATCTCATAACAACACACATCAAAGTTGCTGGTGAACGCAGCAGGCCAGGCAGCATCTCTAGGAAGAGGTACAGTCGACGTTTCAGGCCGAGACCCTTCGTCAGGAGTCCTGACGAAGGGTCTCGGCCTGAAACGTCGACTGTACCTCTTCCTAGAGATGCTGCCTGGCCTGCTGCGTTCACCAGCAACTTTGATGTGTGTTGCTTGTATTTCCAGCATCTGCAGAATTCCTGTTGTTTGCATCATCTCATAACTCCAGAATGATCCCTAACACCCTTTAGGACAGTTCCCATGGCTTCACCTAATATGGAGCTTGAAGGAGCAAGAGCTATCACTCCGCAGGGGATGAACTGATCCCTCCCTTCTGTCCAACCATTGTTTGCCCTCTCAATGACACAGGACTCTTCGGTAAAGATGGACATCAACAACACTGAAGGATCCTCATCTGCCTGAAAGGGGTCCTATAATCCACCTAGAGTTCACGGGTGTCCCAGTGGAAGGGGTACTCAGTACTGTGTTACAAAAATGGCACTGCCTAGGATAACATATGTGCAAAGTTGTACACAAAGAGCTGTGCGTTTGACCACTGAGACTTATTCTTTACTCCCTTACCAGATGGATACCCAAAAGATGAGATGGTTTACAAATGGAGGAAGCACTCTGTTGAAGCTGCCGATCAGAAGTCCTGGCGACTCTACCAGTTTGACTTCCTGGGTTTGAGGAACACGACAAAAATTATTGAAACAACTGCAGGTATTGGAATAAAGTTTTGTTTTATTTCTCGTTAATATTTAAAAGGCTTATGCCCCATTGATTGGGCAATGAGGTTGGAATGGATACTTGCAAATGAATACAACAGTTGTGATGTGTAATTTTGCGGTTATTCCAATGAATTGGATGAATTAGATGAATTGAATTATGCATTTATACAACATAATTAGGTCAGGATTTGGTGCACCTGGTGTGACAGGAATACAAGGTCAGACTTGCAAATTGTAAGCACAGCTTGCTACATTAGAACTAAGCCAATGTGGTTGAGAAATGTGTCCTTGTTGCGAGCTCCAAGTGAACTGAAGCCAAGAGGCAGTGTGCAACTCAGTGTTGATGCTGTATTGTCTATTTAACATTTCCAGGCAGCAATGAGTTTTTCAGCATTCAGTCAGTTGAGACCTGTCAATTAAGAAGTAGTGGCTTTGAAGTTGGATCTCTCAATGTCAAGTTCCCAAGCCTAACGTTGGAGCAAACTGGATCAGATCTTCCAGGGCCATATTCCTCACAAAACATAGAACATAGACAGTACAGCACAGTACTGACCCTTCGGCTCATGATGTTGTGCTGATCTTTTAATCCACTCCAATCCTTTTTTCCCACTTTGCCCTCCATTTCTCTTTCACCCATGTGCCCATCTAAGAGTCTACTAAACATACCAAATGCATCTGCATCTACTACCAACCCTAGCAATGTGTACGTAGTTACTAACCTCTGACACCCTCCTGTACTTTCCTTTAATCATATTAAATATATATCCTTTCATATTAGCTGCTGCTACTAAGGACTAGGTTGCAACGGAAGAGAAAGTGAAGAGTAAGAGAAGTCATGCTGCACATGATCGGATAGTATGCTCAATTTCATCGTATATGCAGCATCTTCTGAGTGATATTCACTTTACCTCTGTTAGTAAAAATAAGGAGGTCATCTCTCCCAATGCTGGGAATGTTATTCTTTATTAGTAGAAACATAGAAACATGGAAAACCTACAGCACAATACAGGCTCTTTGGTGCACAATGCTGGCCGAACATGTACTTACTTTAGAAATTACCTAGGGTTACCTATAGCCCTCTATTTTTCTAAGCTCCATGTACCTGTCCAAGAGGCTCTTAAAAGACCCTATTGTATCCACCTCCACCACCATCGCTGGCAGCCCATTCCATGCACTCACCACTCTCTGTGTAAAAAAACTTTCTATCTAAGTGCCTCTTAAATTTTCCTGACATATCTGCCTCTACCACCTGGCAGCACGTTTCATGCACATACCACTCTCTGTGTATAAAAAAAAACCTCCAAAATTCCCACTGTACTTTCCTCCAGGCACCTTAAAACATTATCCATTTCCACCTGGGATAATGTCACGGACTGCCCACTCTATCTATGACTCTTATCATCTTGTACACCTCTATCAAGTCACCTCTCATCCTTCACTTCAAAAAGAAAAGTCCTAGCTCCCTCACCCTATCCTTATAGGACATGCTCTCTAATCCAGGCAGCATCCTGGTAAATCTCCTCTGCAGCCTCTCTAAAATTTCCACAAGCTTTCTATGATGAGGCAACCAGAACTGAACACAATATTCCAAGTGTGGTCCATTTAGTGTTTTATCGAGCTGCAACATTACCTCATAGTTCTTGAATTCAGTCCCCAGACTAACAAAGGCCAACAAATCATAAACCTTATCAACTTGTGCTGAAACTTTGAGGGATCTATGGACGTGGGTCCGAAGACCCTTCTGTTTCTCAACACTTCCAAGAATTCTGCCGTTAACCTTGTACTCAGCCTTGAGGGTTGACGTTCCAAAGTATATCACTTCCAACTTTTCTGGAAAGAACTCCATTTTCCATTTCTCAGCCCAGCGCTACTTCGTGTTAATGTCCTGTCATAATCTGTGAATGTTTACACGATCAACAACACCACCAACCTGTGAACACCGCCGGTTAGGGACCTCCAGAAAGAATATATTCCATTTAATAACACACTCTGCTTTCTGTAGGCCAGCCAATTCAGAGTCTATTTTTCCAAGTTTCCATGAATCATAAGTCTCCTGAATTTCTGAATGACACTGCCGTAGATGTTGTCAGCATCCATGAATGTTGTCAAATGTTGTCAAACTAATATCCATATATACACCATATCCACCTCTCTACCTTCATCAATTTGTTTTGTCGCTTCCTCGAAGAATTTCATCAGGTTGGTAAAGCATGTCCTGCCCCACACAAGGCGTGCTGACTATCCCTAATCAGACGATGCTTCTCCAAATGCTTGTAAATCCTGTCCCTAAGAATCTCTTCAGTAGTTTGCCTACCATTGATCTAAGACTTGCTGCTATATAATTCGCAGAATTTTCCCCAGTACCTCTCTTGAATGAGCAGTGTCTGAAATACATTTGATTTCATGTTGGTGAGGTCTACTATCATAATTTTGGGTGTAGCCCTGGAGAAGCAGCTTTTCAATTGTGGCAGAGCTCAGCAAGTACTCCTGCTTGTTATTATGGGCCACAGATACTGCTAACAGTCTTTGTCAGTGTTCCCAGTAGAGCCCAGCTGTGCTTGTTACACATAGCTCCCAGGGTAAACGTTCACCTACTTTCAGCCATCTGTAATCTGAGATGAACTGGAGGTCGTATTGCCCGCAGTATCTCAACGCATGTGAGCTTGTATTAACCCAGGGAAGGTTTGGCTTTGATGATATAGGTATCTTCGAATGCATGTTAACTAAACCTGAGCATTATGGGTTGAAAATAAGCCTCTCTATAATCTGACATAACAAATGACCTTCAGCAGGACATAGGAGGTCAAGGATAATATTGAATTAGATGATCCCATAACATAATCGCTGTCATTTCTGGTACTGAATACTAAACATTTGAGGTTATCGGTGTGAAATACCCAATAGCTGTGATATTGATTAAACTTGCAGGTGCCTCTTCTAAACTGACGATGCAATAACCTGACCATTATATTGAAGGAAGATTAAAATGGAGCCAGTCTGTCATTTTTTAACCTGGCAAACTGCTTGTTTATATAAAAAAAACCCATGCAAAGCTAGTGAAATGTCATGAGACAGTTGCAAAGCGAGAATTTTATTCTCCATGCACAACTGGCTTGTACCCTGGAAGACGTGTCATCATCAGAATTCCCTGATGTTGGTACAGCTTGCACAGGATGTTACTGGAATTTCTTCCTTCACTGTTCTTGCTTGTGATTGACATGCTGTGATTTTCACAGATCAGTTAGCCTGTCCTTTAGAAGCAGAAATGCTCATGGGGATTTGGTCCTGTCTACACCACATTGGTAATGTTGATAGAGACTACTGAAGAGTTCACTTTCAACCAAACTAAAGGTGCAAAAATCCTCTCTGGAAGCAGTGATGTAGCCTAGTCTGGTTTAAACTCAGACATCAGCATTCTTGTCATTGAAGGTTATTGCTAGAAGTTTCATAGCATAAAAAATGATCAAAGTTTACGAAGCGCTGAGGTCAAGACGGTTGAGAGCTTCAAGTGTCTGGGAGTGAACATCACCGATAGCCTGTCCCGATCCAATCATATAGATGCCATGACCAAGAAATCACACCAGCACCTCAACCTCCCCATGAGGCTAAAAAATTATGACCTATCCCCTCGACTCTCACCAGTTTTTATGGATGCACCACTACAGATGCATCATATCTATGTATAACAACTGCTCCACTGTAAATGCAAGAGTTGTGGACACATCCTAATACAGCTTCAGGTCCTGAAGATAGGTCTCGGCCTGAAATGTTGACCATATAACCATATAACAATTACAGCACAGAAACAGACCATCTCGGCCCTTCTAGTCCATGCCGAACTCTTACTTTCACCTAGTCCCACCGACCTGCACTCAGCCCATAACCTTCCATTCCTTTCCTGTCCGTATAGCTGTCCAAATTAACTTTAAATGACAACATCGAACCTGCCTCAACCACTTCTGCTGGACGCTTGTTCCACACAGCTACCACTCTCTGAGTAAAGAAGTTCCCCCTCATGTTACCCCTAAACCTTTGCCCTTTAACTCTCAACTCATGAGTGTTGAGAGTCTCTCGACTGTTAACTCTTTTCCATAGATGCTACCTGGCTTGCTGAGTTCCTCCAGCATTTTGTGTGTGTTGCTTAGATTTCTAGTATCTACAAGTTTTCTCTTGTTTAGGTTCTTGATTAGTAAGGGTGTCAAAGGTTAGGGAGAAAAGGCTGGAGAATGGGATTGAGAGGGATAATAAAACAGCCATAATGGAATGGCAGAGCAGACTCAATGAGCTGAATAACCTAGGTCTGCTCCAATGTCTTTTGTCCTATATCTTAAGTCTAACTTCAGCAATGTGATCATATACTTTTAGGCCAACGCTCCATTCGGCCCTGATGGACTGCTAAGTAACGTGAAATACCGAATAGATGGTGAAATATTACTGAGGCTCTCTCAGGTAGATAGGAGCAACAACATTACACTATTTAAAAAAGAATGTTATATTCCAACATCTCGACGTACAATTTCCATTTGGGCCTCCAAACAACCTTCTTTGGGCTTCAATCTGGACTTCCACTCAACGTTCAGGCTTTGATCCAGACTGCCAATTGACCTTTATGCTTTGATTCTGACCTCCATTTGACCTTCAGACTTTGATCTGGACCTCTGATTGACCTTCGGGGTTTGATCGATGACCTTTGGGCTTTGATCTTTGGTATTGACCCAGAATTGCGGCATTTAACGAATGAGGGCTCAAACATCAGACTGACCACCAATAGCCCACGTCACCTCATGGAAGACCAGATATGAGGTGCCAGGTCATTTGTGAGTCTATCCCATTTTTCATGTTTGCAGTGTATCATGACACAATGGAGACTGTCCTTGGTATGACTTTATATCCATAAGATATACAACGGTCTCTTCGACCAATGCAGTTGTGAACAGATACATCTGCCAAGGGCAGATAGTGGAGGATGAGATCAAGCAGGTTTGTCTTTCAAATTGGTTCACTCTCACTAGCCACAAAACTCTCTACTTCAATCCTTCCTTTGGGATTCAGACAACTGGGGCCATTGATGCAAGCAGGCCATCCTTGGAGATGTCTCAGCATGGAAGAGTACCAAGTTAGGGGAGTACAGTAGATGGAAATCAGTGGAAAGTTCTGACCAGATGACATTCTGAATGGTTGCATGGCTACTTAGTATGTAGGCTCCGATTCACAGGAATGAAAGAGGCTACAGAGGATTGTAGACTTGGCCAGGTCCTTCATGGACATAAGTCTCATGCCATCACAGGCATATTGAAAAGGCAGCACCTCAAAAAGGCAGCATCCACCATTAAGGACCCTCACTGTCTAGGTAAGCACTCTTCTCATGACTACCATCAAGGAAGAAATACAGGAGCCTAAAGATGCAAACTCAACATTTTAGGTACAGCTTCATTCTGTCCACCATCGGATTTCTGAATAACCCATGAACACAATGAACACTACCCCACTATTCCGCTTCTCCACGGTTTATTTATTTTCAAAGTTCAAAGTAAATTTTTTAATCAAAGTACATATAGGTCACCATAGACAGTACTGTGTAGAAGTCTTATTCACATATATGTAGCTAGGATGCCTGAGCTTTTGCACAGTACCGTAGTACTTTTATGTATTGCATTCTACTGCTACTGCAAAAAAAAACTAATTTCTAGACTTATGTGAGTGATGATAAACCTAATTCTGATTTGGGACTCTATTGTGGACTGAGAGTGGGGAGGGGGCAGGGAGAGGGGAATCATGTTTGGGAAAAGGGGAATGGAGAGGGGAGGAAGCAGGAAGCACCAGAGAGATCAATAAACCCAATTGTTTGGAACCAAGTAACCTTGCCGGGTGTCTCAGGGCTGGGTGTGTCTGCACTTGGGCGACTCGTCCTGGTACTCCTTCTCTGCCACTCGTTCCGCAGTGCTGCACCCTTGCCATCCCAGCATCCTCTGCTCCTGCCAGATTTACAGACTTGCTCTCCACTCCATGTTGACAAAAACAGCACTGTGTAAAAGTCTTAGGCCTCCCTAGCTATATATACGTGGCTAAGAATTTTGCACAGTACTCCACAATCTCGAGACTCGTTTCCCGACGGGCCTACTCAGTAAATCCACGGACCATTATAGAATCAATGAAAGACTGCACTCCACAGGGAGAACAAACCCTGTGCAAATAAAAAGGAAAATGAAAAGGAGAAAAAAAGCATATTTTTAAGTGTTTACTTTTTATTGCAACTTCTAGCTGTTGTTTAATGTATTGCCTGTACCGCTGCAGAATCTCCTAAAGCAACAATTTGCACAATGAAGGACAAGGGTAAAATATGCATGAGATCATGTCCACCTGAAAGTACCCCTCCAAGTTGCACACCACCCTAACCTGGAATTTCATTTTGATCGTCATCTAGGTGTTACAACTCCCTGCCCAATAACACTGCGGAATGCCTTCACCACTAAGGCTAGTGTGGTTCAGGAAGGTAGCTTATCATGGGCAGTTGGAGTTGCAGTTTATGGGCAGCCTGTCTAGTGATGCGCAGATCCTGAAAAATGAGTAAAATGTAACTGCATATTTGTTAACTTAGAACCTTAAATGTTAGCTTTCACAGGTAATGAAAGAATTAAGGGAAATAAATGTACTTGATAAGTATCAGGAAAGCAAACCATTAGATAAGCAAAGCAAATAAATAGCGAGAAAGGAGAGATTAAAAATGTTGGAATCTGGAGCAACAAATAAACTACTGCAGGAATTCAGCAGTGCAGGCCGTATCTATAGGGGAGGGGTTCCCCACCTTTTTTATGGACCCCAAGTTGGGACCCGCTGCTGCAGAGGGAAATGCACCGCCCACATTTTGGGTCAAGACCCTTCATCTGAACTGCTGCCCAACTGCACTTAGGAATAGTCAAGTAGTAGTACAGATGAAGCATCGCAACCGAATCTTGATTGTCAATTTCCCTCTACAAGTGCTGACAGACTGGACTGATTACCATAAGACCATAAAACATAGGAGCAGAATTAGGTTATTTGGCCCATCGAGTCTGCTCCACCACTTAATCATGGCTGATCCAATTTTACTCTCCTCAGCCCCGCTCCCCAGCCTTCTGTCTGTAACTTTTGATGCTGCATTCAATCAGGAACCCCTCGAGCTCTGCCTTAAATATACCTAATGACCTGGCCTCCACAGCTGCTTGTGGTAATAAATTCAACAAATTCCCCACCTTCTAGCTAAAGAAATTTCTCTGCATCTCTGTTTCAAATGGACGCCCCTCTATCCTGAGGCTGTGCCCTCTTATCCTAGACTCTCCCACCATGGGCAACGTCCTTTCCACATCCACTCTGTCTAGCCCTTTCAACGTTTGAAAGGTTTCAATGAGAACATCCCTTATCCTTCTAAATTCCAGCAAGTACAGACGTACAGCAATCAAACGTTCTTCATATGATAACCCTTCCATTCTCAGAATCATCCTTGTGAACCTCCTCTGAACCCTCTACAATGCAAGCACATCTTTTCTCAGCTGAGGAGCCCAAAGCTGTTCACAATACTCAAGGTGAAGCCTCACCAGTGCTTAATAAAGCCTCAGCATCACATCCCTTCTCTTGTATTCTAGACCTCTTGAAATGAATACTAACATTGCTTTTGCCTTCCTCACCATCGACTCTACCTGCAAGTTAACTGTTGGGGTGTTCTGCACAAGGGTTCCTAAGTCCCTTTGCATCTCAGACTTTTGGATTTTCTCCCTGTTTAGAAGATAGTCTGCACATGTATTTCTACTGACAAAGTGCATGACCATGCATTTTCCAACATTGTATTTCATTTGCCACTCTCTTGCCCATTCTCCCAATCCATCTAAGTCCTTCTGCAGCCTACCTGTTTCCTCAACACTAATGCCCCTCCACCAATCTTCACATCATCTGCACACTTGGCAATAAAGCCATCTATTTCATCATCTAAATCATTGATATGCAGCATAAAAAGAAGTAGTCCCAACACCGACAGTTGCTGACCACCACTAGTCACTGGCAGCCAACCAGAAAAATATTATTTTATTCCCACTCACTGCCTTCTACCAAACAGCCAATATTCTAACCATGCCAGTAATTTTCCTATAATGCCATGAGGTCTTAACTTGGTAAGCAGCCTTATGTGTGGCATCTTGTCAAAGGCCTTCTGAAAGTCCAAATATACGCTACATCCACTGCATCCCCTTTATCTATTCTACTTGTAATCTCCTTAAAGAATTCCAACAGGTTCATCAGGCAAGAATTTCCCTTATGGAAACCATGCTGACTTTCTCCTATCTTGTTCTGTGTCACCATAACTTCATCCTTAACAAATTGACTCAAACATCTTCCATCCACTGAGGTCAGGCTAACTGGTCTATAATTTCCTTTCTGTTGCCTCTCCTTTCTTGAAAAGTGGAGTGACACTTGCAATTTTCCAATCCCCTGGCACCATGACAGATCCAATGATTTTTGAAAAATCATTACTAATGCCTTCACAATCTCTAACACTAACTCTTTCAGAACCCTAAGATGTAGTTCATCTGGTCCGGGTGACTTATATACCCTTTCAGCTTTTTGAGCACCTTCTCCCTTGTAATAGGAACTGCACTCTCTTCTCTTCCCTCACACCCTTCAACATCTGGCACACTGCTAGTGTCTTCCACAGTGAAGACTGATGCAAAATACTCATTTAGTTCATCTGCCATCTCCTTGGTCCTTATTATTATTTCTCCAGCCTCATTTTTGAGCCATCCTATATCAACTCTCATCTCTTTATTTTTTACATACTTGAAAAAGCTTTTACTATCTATTTTTATATTGTTTACTAGCTTGCTTTCATATTTCATCTAATCCCTCCTAATGATTCTTTTAGTTGCTCTCTGTACGGTTTTAAAATCTTTCCAATCCTCTATCTTCCCACTAAGTTATGTGTTGTTGTATGCCCGCTCTTTTGCTTTTACATTAACTTTGACTTCCCTTGTCAGCCACAATTGTACTATTTTGCCATTTGAGTATTTCTTTGTTTTTGGAACAGAGCTATCCTGTACCTTCCTCATTTTTCCTAGAAACTCATGTCATTGCTGCTCTGCTGTCATCTCTGCCAGCATCTCCTTCCAATTTACTTTGGCCAACTGCTGTCTCATACCACTGCAATTTCATTTACTCCACTGAAATACTATTATGTTAGACTTTACTTTCTCCCTATCAAATTTCAAGTTGAACTCAGTCATATTGTGATCACTGGTTGCTAAGGGTAATCGCCTCCTTTTCATTACATAATATCCAATCCAGTATAGCTGATCCCCTAGTAGGCTCAAAGACAAACTGCTCTATAAAGCCATCTCATAGGCACTCAACAAACTCACTCTCTTGGGATTCATTTCCAACCTAATTTTCTCAATCAACCTGCATGTTGAAATGAGAATATTCCTTTTTTACACACCTTTTCTATTTCCTGTTGTAATCTGTGGTCGACATCCCATCTACTGTTGGGAGGCCTGTATATAACAACTATCAGGGTCCTGTTACCCTTGAAGTTTCTTAACTCAACCTACAAGGATTCAACCTCATCCGACCTTATGTCACACCTTTCTTCTGAGTTGGTGCCATACTTTACCAGCAGAGCCATACCAACCCCTCTTCCTACCTTCCTATTCCTCTGATATAACATGTAACCTTGGACATTCGGCTCCCAGAGATAACCATCCTTCAGCCACGATTCAGTGATGGACACAAGATCATACATGACAATCTGTAATAGTACAACAAGATCACCCACCCTCTTTCTTATACTCTGTTCATTGAGATATAACACTTTGAGTGCTGTATTTGCTACCCTTTTTGATTCTGCATCCCTAATGCACCGATACTCACCCTGCTGGCTGCAATTTTGTGCTATCATCTCCTTGCCCTTCCTAACAGTCTGACTGCATGCTACCTTTGCTTTTCTACCATCCTTCCCATCCTGAGTCCCTTTACTCCGGTTCACAACCCCCGAACAAATTAGTTTAAGCCCTCCCCAACAGCTCTAACAAACCTGCCTGTGAGAATATTGGTTCCCCTCGGGTTCAGGTGAAACCTGTCACTTTTGTACAGATTTTACCTCCCCCCCCCAGAAGAGATCCCAAGGTTTCAAGAACCTGAAGCCCTGGCCCCTGCACCAGCTTCTCAGCCACGCAGTGATTTGCCAAATCTTCCAGTTTCTACCCTCACTGGTGTGTGGCATAGGCAGCAACCCAGAAATTACTACCCAGGAGGTCTACTTCTCAGCTTTCTACCTAGCTCTCTAAATTCTTTTTTCAGGACCTCTTTGCTTTTCCTTCCTATGTCATTGGTACCAATATGTACCGAGACATCTGGTTGCTCTCCCTCCCAACAAGATATTGTTGGCACAGTCCAAGATGTGGCTGATCGTGGCACCTGGGAGATAACATACCATCCAGGTGTCTGGTTCACGTCCACAGAATCTCCTGTCTGTTCCCCTGACTATTGAGTCCCCTATCACTACCACCCCCACCACCTCCATTATTCCCTTGTGCACCATGGACTTATGTTCAGTGCCAGTAACCCGGTCTCCATGGCATTCCCCTGGAAGCACATCCCCCACAACAGTTTCCAAAGTGGCATACTTATTTTTGAGAGGAATAGCCGCAGGGGTGCTCTGTGCTAACTGCCTATTCACATTTCCATTTCTCCTGACGGTCACCCAGCTACTCACCTCCGGCAACTTCAGGGTGACTACTTCCCGGTAATTCTGATTCCTCACTCTCCCATTCAAGCTGAAGGTCTTTGGCTGCTGCTCCAGCTCCCTAACACGGTCTTCACGGAGCTGCAGCTGGATACGCTTCACGCACCTGTAGTTCTCTGGGAGACTCTGAGTCTCCCAGAACTCTAACATCTGGCATGAAAAGCACATAACACCCATTTCCCCCCAGTAGCTTGTGCCTTTTGCTAAATGATCAGGAGATTCATTTTAATAATCTGATCACAAGTGAAGTCATTATTGGATTTTTTGGATACTAATTTAGATTTTCCTTTGAGAAATAATTGCAGATTTGTGAAACATTGGTGGATATAGAAAACACTGGGGTTTCAGAACATCTCACTATTCAGACAATGCCTTGGGGTCTGCTATAGACATACAGGGCCTAAATTCCCATTCAAAAAAAAATCTCAAAGTACTAATACATCACTCCTTCAGCAGGGATCTGAAATGTCAGCTTTCATCATGTGCTGCAGTCTTGCTGTGAGAGTGAAATCTCCTTTGGAGTCAGAGATATGATGAGGCACCAGGCAAGTGCCTTAGAATCTTGGCAAACAATCTGCGATAGAGCTGATGCAAAGTCTGAAAGGATGCTTAGTGTAAAGGGCACACAAACAGATCAGCAAAGGTCAGCAGCTTTGTGAATCCTTTACTCCAGTGGGATTAAGGGTACAGACACAGCCCCACCTGTAGCAACAAGGGCTTCTCTATACAAAACAAATAGGAGACATAACATTGAGGATTTTCATTCAAAGTTCCAGGAAGCAATAAGCAAAATTTAATGTTACATTGAGGCTGCAACCTACCGGATAGTTCTGGAATTAGGAAGTATGATTTAGGGATTGGCATTCAGTCTACGACATTCATAGATCTAGCAACACCTCTCTGAAAAGATTTGAATACATAGGAGCCTAAGAAGCTGCATGGAATAATGGACTCAGCTGTATCCATCCCTCCCCACCATGAGGCACTCCCTCAAGAAGGCAACATCATTCAAAGATCACCTCCATATGGGCCATGCCATCTTCTCATGAGCAGGAGGTACAAAAGCCTGAAGCTCCATGCCACTAGGCTGAAGAACTACTTCCCTTCAACCAGTTAGATCTTGAACCGAGCTGTACAATGTTAATCTAACTACTTAAGTATAGCAACACCATGGCGACTTTGCACTATAATGGGTTTGATTCTGATTGTTCAAAGTTTAAAGTTCTGTTTCAATATTTTTATTAATTTCCACATAGAAAAATACAGAGTATATGAAGATAGATATTATGAATCGAAAAAAAGATAGAATAGTACCAAATACATTATATTTAAGTCACACTTACAATCGCAGTACCCCATATTCATAATCAAACACATAAATTAAATTAAATTGTAATATTGAAATGTGATCATTTTATTATAGTGAAAATCTAAACCCCCCACCAAGATCGAAGCTGTTTGGTAAAGGAAAAAAATCCTTATCACATAGTGATTTATGTTATTAGCCAACATCTGTACTTTAACACCAATCAAAGATTTTGAAAATAGTTCAAAAATGGTCCCCACAATGTTTGAAAGTCTTGGTTAGAATCAGAAATTGAACAACAGATCTTCTCTAAATTTAAGCATGACATAACATCGTGTAACCATTGAGCGTGAGTAGGCTGAGCAACATCCTTCCATTTAAGCAACACCGCCCTCCTAGCCACAAGAGAAATAAAGCCAGTATATGCAAATCGGATGTCTCCAAAGTTATTCCTTTTTTTCCAACAATACTAAACAAGGCAGTCAAAGGGTTAGGCTTAAAATTTTAAAAGTTTAAGGTTCTAAGGAAAATTTATTAGCAAAGTACATATATGTCACCATGTACAAACCTGAGATTCATTTTCTTGTGGCATAGTCAATAAATCCAAGAATATAATAGAATCAATGAAAGACTGCGCACTACACGATGGTCAAACAATCAATCTGCAAAAGACAACAAACTGGGTAAATACAAAAGATAAAAAAGAAATAATAATAATGAATAAATAAGCTCTAAATATTGAGAATATGAGATGAAGAGTTGTTGACATTGAGTCCATTGGTTGTGGGAAGATTTCAGTGAAGGGGCAAGTGAAGTTGAGTGAAGTTGGTTCAAGACCCTGGTGGTAGAGGGGTGATAACTGTTCCTGAACCTGGTGGTTGAGGGGTAATAACTGTTCCTGAACCTGGTGGTTGAGGGGTAATAACTGTTCCTGAGCCTGGTGGTAGAGGGGTGATAACTGTTCCTGAACCTGGTGGTTGAGGGGTAATAACTGTTCCTGAACCTGGTGGTTGAGGGGTAATAACTGTTCCTGAGCCTGGTGGTAGAGGGGTGATAACTGTTCCTGAACCTAGCAGTGTGGCTCTTAAGGCTCCTGGCCCTTCTTCCTGATGGCAGCAGCGATCATGACCTGGGTGTTAGGAGTCTGTGATGATGGATGTTGCTTTCTTGTGAATAATGTTTATCTGACGCTATTTTTCTGTGATACTGCTGCAAGTTTTTCATTGCAACTGTGCATACATGTACTTGGGCAAGTGCCAATAATCTCAGCTTTGAAGATTTTACAAGTTGCCTGAGCCATCGGGGTATTCATTGCTACTGTGGTCTGTAGCCCTCCTACATGAGGAATGACATGTCTTCAGCAGTCAACGTTGCATGAATTTGATTACTCCATGGAGTCCAAGATGAAGTCCTGATGGAAGGGTGTTGGCCTGAAATGTTGACTGTTACTCCCCCCACCATAGATGCTGCCTGACTTACTGAATTCTTCCAGCACTTTGTGTGTGTGTTCTACACTTAGTGGCCACGTTCTTAAGTAAGTCCTGTACCTAGTAAAGAGACCACTGAGTCTATGTTTGCAATCTTCTGCTGCTGTAACCCACTCATTTCAAGGATCAACATGTTGTGCGTTCAGAAATGCTATTCTGCACACCACTGTTGTAACACATGGTTCTTTGAGTTACTGTTGCCTTCCTGTCAGCTTGAACAAGCCTGGCCATTGTCCTCCAACTTCTCTTTTTAACAAGGCATTTTTGTCTACAGAACTGCTGCTAACTGGATTTTTTTTTTGTTTTTCACACTGCATGGAAATCCCAGGAGATCAGCATTTTCTGAGGTACCCAAACCACCCCGTCTGGCACCAACAATTATTATACGGTCAAAGTCTTGCAGATAGATTTAGGACAGTTAGAAAAGTGGGCTGAAAGATGGCAGATGGAGTTTAATGCTGAAAAATGTGAGGTGCTACATTTTGGTAGAACTAATCAAAATAGGACATACATGGTAAATGGTAGGGCATTAAAAAATGCTTTAGAACAGAAGGATCTAGGAATAATGGTGCATAGTTCCCTGAAGATGGAATCTCATGTGGATAGGGTGGTGAAGAAAGCTTTTGGTTTGCTGGCCTTTATTAATCAAAGCATTGAGTATAGGAGTTAGGATGTAATGTTGAATTTGTATAAGGCATTGGTAAGGCCAAATCTGGAGTATTGTGTACAGTTCTGGTCACCGAATTATAGGAAAGATGTCAATAAAATTGAGAGAGTACAGAGAAGATTTACTAAAATGTTGCCTGGGTTTCCTCTCCTAAGTTACAGAGGAAGGTTGAACAAGTTAGGTCTTTATTCTTTGGAGCGTAGAAGGTTGAGAGGAGACTTAATAGAGGTGTTTAACATTATGAGGGGGATTGACAGAGTTGACATGGTTAGACTTTTTCCATTGAGAGTGGGGAAGATTCAAACAAGAGGGCATGGGTTGAGAATTAGAGGACAAAAGTTTAGGGGTAATATGAGGGGGAACTTCTTTACTCAGAGAATGATAGCAGTGTGGAATGAGCTTCCAGCAGAAGTGGTTGAGGCAGGTTCTATGTTGTCGTTTAAAGTTAAATTGGATAGATATATGGACAGGAAAGGAATGGAGGGTTATGGGCTGAGTGCAGGTCGGTGGGAATAGGATAGGATAAGAGTTCGGCATGGACTAGAAGGACCGAGATGGCCTGTTTCCGTGCTGTAATTGTTATATGGTTATATGGTTACATAAAGTCACTTAGATCACATGTATTTTATCTTATTTTATTTGGAGATACAGCGTGGAATAGACCCTTCTGACCCTTCAAGCTACACTGCCCAGCAGCACTTGACAAACTAGATTTAACTCTATTCTCTTCAAGGGACAATTTACAATAACCAGTTAAGATTCCTGGTATGTCCTTGGACAGTGGGAATAAACCAGAGGACCTGGAGAAAATCCACAGATTCCATGGGAAGGATATACAGACACTCCTGTCAGAGAACGCTGGGATTGAACTCCAAACTCCAAACTCCAAAGACCCAAGCTGTAAAAGTATCTTGCTAACCGCTACACTACTGTGGCCCTCCCGTCAGCCTGTTCCAGCCTGCCAATTCTCCTCTGACCTCTCTCATTAACAGGGCATTTTTGCCCACTGAATTGCCACTCTCTAGATTTTTTTTTGTTTTCACACCATTCTCTGTGAACTCTAGCAATTATGGTATATTAAAATCCTCAGAGATCAGCTGTTTCTGAGATACTCAAACCACAAGCACAAGGAAATCTGCAGATGCTGGAATTTCAAGCAACACACACAAAAAAAATGCTGGTGAAAGCAGCAGGCCAGGCAGCATCTCTAGGAAGAGGTACAGTCGATGTTTCGGGCCGAGACCCTTCGTCAGGACTAACTGAAAGAAGAGATAGTAAGAGATTTGAAAGTGAGAGGGGAGGGGTGATCCGAAATGATAGGAGAAGACAGGAGGGGGAGGGATGGAGCTAAGAGCTGGACAGTTGATTGGCAAAAGGGATACGAGGCTGGAGAAGGGAGAGAATCATGGGACGGGAGGCCTATGGAGAAAGAAAGGGGGAGGGAAGCCAGAGGATGGGCAAGGAACATAGTGAGAGGGACAGAGGGAGAAAAAAGAGAGAGCGAGAGAGAGAGAAAACAAACAAACAAATAAATAAATAAATAAATAAACAATGGATGGGGTATGAAGGGGAGGTGGGACATTAACGGATAGAGAAGTCAATGTTCATGCCATCAGGTTGGAGGCTACCCAGACGGAATATAAGGTGTTGTTCCTCTAACCTGAGTGTGGCTTCAAACCACCCTGTCTTGCACAAAGAAACATTCCATGGTCAAAGTCACTTAGATCACATTTCTTCCTCATTTTGATGGTTGGTCTGAACAACAACTGAAACTCTTCGCCCTGTCTACATGCTTTAATGCATTGATTTGCCGCCATATGTGTGGCTGAGTAGGTATTTGCGTTAATGAGCAGGTGTACAGGTGTATCTAATAAAGGGACCACTGAGTGTACAAACATCACAAGCAAGTCACAGAATCTCTGCTTGCTCAAGCAAACACCTTCAGCAATTTCCCAGTGGAGCAGCAGTAGCAGTTCGAGAGATTGCCACAGTTTTTCAGATGACACTACTTGTAGATGTCTAGGGGATTATTGATAGCAATTGCACAAAAACCCAGTTCCTTGAATTGCTGAGGCCATTGTTAAATGTCATCACAATCCAGCAGCATTTGACCAGCTACACAGTATCAAGCAAGCTAACCTTCATCCTCAACCTATGTACAGATCATCTCATCTATCCTTTCAAAAGTCCTCAACACTCCATCTTTGTATTAAGTACCTCAGCCTAGACACCTGGAGGATATTTTGCCTCAGGCTATTCACACACTATCTGCATGTCAATCATCAGATTGCTTTTGATGGGTGTAAGTGACCTGCAACTATTACAAGATTGACGTTTGATTTTATTGAAAGACACACTCAGCTCCATCACGGGCACAACCCTCCCCCACCATCTAAGGCACCCTCAAGAGGCAGTGCTTCAAGAAGGCAACATCCATCACTAAGCTCCTTCACTTTCCTGCACATGCCTACTTCTTGTTACTATGAATTGGGAGGAGGTACAGGAGCTTGAAGACACACACCCAATGTTTTCGGAACATTGTTCTCCCATCTGCCATTAGATTACTGAACTGGGCATTAGCACTATCTCAGTATTTCTCTTCTGCATTATTATTTTTTGAACATAGTAATTTTTATGGCTTTCACTGTACTGCTGCTGCAAAGCAAAAAATTCAAGGCGTACAGTATGCCTGTGATTTGGGGCAACTTGGTGGCTTAGCAGTTAGCATAACGCTGCTATAGTGCCAGTGAACCAGGTTCAATTTCACTGCTGTCAGTAATAGGTTTTACATTCTTCCCATGACCATTTGGGTTTCCTCCGAGTGCCTTGGTTTCCTCCCACATTCCAAAGGTGTACGGGACGGCAGGTTAATTCGTCTTATAGGTGTATTTGGGCCGTGAGGACTCATTGGTTCTGAAGGGCCTGTAAAGTTCAAAGTTCAAATAAAATATCACACCGGAGGAATATTGTATCATTTCTTAATGCATGCATTACTAAATGACAATAAAAGAGGGCTGCGTGTCCTCATAATCTAATCTAATCTAAAAGAATATATTATCAAAGGACATGAATGTCACCATATACAACCTTGAGATTCATTTTCTTGTGGGCATACTCAATAAACTTATAGAATAATCGCCATAACAGCATCAATGAAAGACCACCCAACTTGGACGTTCATGCAGAGTGCAGAAGACAACAAACTGAGAAGATTCAAAAAGAGAGAGATAATAATAATAAATAAGCAATAAATATCGAGAATATGAGATGAAGAGTCCTTGAAATTGACTCCATTGGTTGTGGGAACATTTCAATGATGGGGCAAGTCAAGTTGAGTGAAGTTATCCCCGGATTGTTGAGAATGTGTTACTATGCTGTATCTCAAAATAAAATAAAAATAAATAAATCATAAACTTGGTATATTAAATTTATTACTTAGTCATTTGTTGGTGAGGCAGCTTGAGGCCTTTCAGAAATTTTGGGTGGGCTGCAATCATAAAGATTTCTTAGGGACTCAGCAGGAGCCTATAAAAAGAAGTGAGGTGTAAACAGAGTGACCATTGTTGAAGTGGACAGTGTTACAGTGGCTAGGCCTCGGCACCACAGGCACAGGCTAGAACTTAAGCTTGAGAAGTTCAGGGTATAACAAGTGTAGGGAGGATGGTCATTAAGACAGTGAAATGCTCCTCCTGAGAGATGTGGGATTGTAGAGCTCTTTATGGTCTCCCTGGTGACTACACCCGTGGGAAGTGCATCTAAATGCAGCTCCTGACTGACAAGGTCAAGGAGCTGGAGCTGGAGCTGAATGTAATCAGGACCATCCGGAAGGCTGAAAAAGTCATAGATGAGGCTTTTACTGAGGTGGTCACACCCAAATTGTAGGTTTCAGATAGTAGATGAAAGACGCCCCCCCCGCCCCCCAGGAGAATTAAGCAGACAGAGCATGGTTCTCCTGTGCCCATTCCCCTGAGTAGTAAGTATACTTATTTATTAATTTATATTTATTTACATCACAGAATATGCCCTTCTGGCTGCGCTGCCCAGCAAACCCTGATTTAACACTATCCTAATCACGGGACCATTTACAATAACCAATAACCGACTAATTAGGTGTCTTTGGGCTGTGGGAGGAAACTGGAGCACCAGGAGAAATCATGCACTTACCACGGGGAGGATGTACAGAGGGTCCTTACAGGTGATATCAGAATTGAGCTTCCAACTCCGAAGCCGGGAGCTGTAATAGTATCGTGCTAACCGCTACTCTACCACGGCGTACACCTTTGGATACTACTGGTGGGGTGGGGGTGAATTATCAGGCCATAGTAGCAGCAGCCAGGCCACTGTCACTGTGGCCTGCTCTGAGGCTCAGCAGGGAGGGGTAAAGTCAGGCAGGGCAATAGTGACAGGAATCTTCAATGTTAGGGGGATGGACAGGAGATTCTGTGGCTTTGAAAGAGAAGCTAGGATGGTGCATTGCCTCACAGGTGCTAGAGTCCAGGATGTCTCAGAGCAGCTGCAGAAGATTCTCAAGTGGGAGGGTGAGCAGCCAGAGGTCATGGTGCACTTTGGCAGCATTGACATAGATAGAAAGGGGGAAGAGGTCCTGCACAGTGAGTATAGGGAGGTGGGAAGAGGCTGAAGAACAGGACCTCCAAAGTAGTAATCTCTAGATTACTCCAAGTACCACATGCTAGTAAAGGCAGGAATAGGATGATAGTACAAATGAGTGGCTAAGAAAGTGGTGCAGGGGGCAGGGCTTCAGATTTCTGGATCATTGGGATCTCTTTTGAGGAAGGTATGACGTGCACAAAAAGGGCAGGTTACCATTGAACCCGAGGGGGATTAATATCCTCACAGGGAGGTTTGCTAAAGCTGTTGGGGAGGGTTTAAACTAATTTGACAGGGGGTTGGAACCGGAGTAATAGGACTGAAAATGGGATATAGTATAAGGAAGTGTATATTCGTGCACATTTTTCAGAAGGAATTAAGGTGTAGATGGCTTACTAAGTAGTGTGAAAATTCAAAGAATAAGAGGTGCAAAGTGATTTGCTTAAGTCAGTGGTCAGGAAGGCTGACTTGCAGGCTGAGTCTGTGGTAAGGAAGTTGCAAATACAATATTAGCATTCATCTTAAGAAGATTAGAAATAAGAGCAAGAATGTAATGCTGAGGCTTGATAAGGCATTGGTCAGACCGCACTTGGAGAATTGTGAGCCGTTTTGAGCTCCTTACCTTAGAAAAAATGTGATTTCATTGGAGAGTGTCCAGTAAGGTTCACAAGAATGATTCCAGGAGTGAAAGGATTAACATATGAGGAGCATTTAATAGCTCTGGGCCTATACCTGCTGGAGTTTAGAAGACTGAAGGGAGAATCTGATTGAAGCCTATCGAATTTCGAAAGGCTTAGATAGAGCGAATGTTGGGAGGCTGTTTCCTATAGTGGGGAAGTATAAGACCAGAGGGACATCCATTTAGAACAAAGATGAGGAGGAATTTCTTTAGCCAGAGGGTGGTGAATATGTGGAATTTGTTACCACAGACGGTTTTGGAGGCCAAGTTATTGAATATATTTAAAGCGGACCTTGAGAGGTTCTTATTAACCAGGGTGTCAAATGTTACAGGGGGAAGTCAGAAGAATGGAGTTGGGATTGGGAAGGATTATAAATCAGCCATGATAGGATGGTGGAGCAGACTCAATGGGTCGAATAGCCTAATTCTGCTCATAAATCTTATGATGTTAGGGATTCTGATTCAGAATCACAGGTTGGCGAATCTCTAGAAGTCTCTACACTGGAGGGTTGGGGAGGCTAAATTCCTGGGTGTATATAAATTTTTGAAGGATCAAGAATTTGAGGGCTGTGAGGAAATACACAGAATCAGAGAAGAGGCCAGGGATACTTATTGAATGGTGGCACAGGCCTGATCGGCCGAGTGGCCCACTTTGGCTCCTGTTTTCCTATGACTGTACGTTCTAATCCATGTACCTCTTGCATTTTTTTTTGTTGTTTAATAGAAGAGGATTTTAAAATAAAATCACCTTGATATGCCTGCAGCAATTTGAGCTTTGATGCTTTGATGCCTTACATTAAAACTCTGATAAGTGCGAGGTGTCATATTTTCGGAAGTCATAGCACATTCACAATGAACAGTAGGGCCCTGGGGAGTATTGTATAATGGAGAGAACTTGAGCTACAAGTTTTATATCTGAATACAATTGCCTAGCAGTTACAGGATGTTGGCATCCTGGTCTTCATTAAGTATAGAAATTGCAAAATTGTGTTGTAGTTGTACAAGAGGCTACACTTGGAATATTGTGTTCAGTCTTGGTTGCTCTGCTTTAGGAAAGATACCATTAAGCTGATGCAGGATTTCCAAGGACTCAAGGGACCGAGTTATGGAGAGGGGTTTAGCTGGTTGGGATTTTATTCACTAGAGAACCGAAGAGTGAAGGGTGGTTTTATGGAGGGGTATATAACCAAGGGGGTCAAAGATAGAGTGAATGTGCAGTCTTTTCCTCACCGTTGATTAATCCTGAAGTTGAGGGCATAAAGTAGGTTTAGGATGAGAGAGGAAGAATTTAATCGAAATCTGGGGTGAATATTTATCACTAGAGTGGGGTCCATATATAGAATGAACTACCAGAGGAAATGGTTGAGGCAGGTATATTAACAATTTTTAAAATACAGTTGCATAGCTGCCTGGATTAGAAAGGCTCAGAAGGTTAGGACTAGCCTTTGCCTTAAGACTCCTGGGTTCCACGATTCTGACATTTCACTATCCAACTATGTGGAAATTCACTAGATAATGTTTTTCAAGTTTCCTTCCAACTCACCAGTGCCCCAGAATTGGTGCTCTCTTCCCCTTTACTTGGCATGAAATTACAATAAATAGATTAAAAAAATAAATATGTAGTGCAAAAGGAAAGGGAAAAATACTGAGGAAGTGTTATGGATTCATTGTCCATTCTGAAATCTGATGGCAGAGGGCAAGAAGCTGTTCCTGAAACATTGAGTGTGTGTCTTCAGGATCCTGTACCTCCTCCTTGATGGTAGCAATGAGAAGAGGATATGTCCTGGTGGATGGGGATCCTTAATGAAGTGTGCAACTGTTTTGAGGCACTGCCTTTTGAAAGAGTCCTGGGTGCTGGGGAAGCCAGTGCCCATGATGGAGATGACTCTGTTTACAAATTTTGCAGCCTTTTCCAAACCTGTGAAGTGGCCACCCTATACCAGATGGTAATGTAACCAGTTAAAATGGTACATAGAAAAACATAGAAAACCTAGAGTACAATACAGGCCCTTTGGCCCACAATGCTGTACTGAACACATTAGAAATTACCTAGGTTACCTTCTATTTTTCAGAGCTCCATGTACCTATCCAGGAGTCTCATAAAAGACCTTATCATATCCGCCTCCAGCACCATCACTGGCAGCCCATTCCACGCACTCACCACTCTATGCATAAAAAACTTACCCCTGACATCTCCTCTGTACCTACTTCCAAGCACCTTAAAACTGTGCCCTCTCGTGGTAGCCGTTTCAGCCCTGAATATCCACATGATCAATGCCTCTATCAGGTCACCTCTCATCCTCTGCCACTCCAAGGAGAAAAGGCCAAGTTCACTCAACCTATTCTCATAAGGCATGCTCCCCAATCCGGGCAACATGCTTGTAAATCTCATCTGCACCCTTTCTATAGTTTCCACATCCTTTCTGTAGTGAGGTGATGAGAACTGAGCACAGTACTCCAAATGGGGTCTGACCAGGGTCCTATATAGCTGTAACATTACACCTCAGCTCTTAAACTCAATCCCATGGTTGATGAAGGCCAATGCACCATATGCTTTCTTAACCACAGAGTCAACCTGCGCAGCAGCTCTGAGTGTCCTGTAGACTCGGATGCCAAGATCCTTCTGATCCTTCACACTGCCAAGAGTCTTACCATTAATACCATATTCTGCCATCATATTTCACCTACCAAAAACTAACCACCTCACACATATGGGTTGAACTCCATCTGCCAATTCTCAGCCCATTTTTGCATCCTATCAATGTCCTGGGTAACCTCTGATATCCATAGAACCATAGAACCATAGAAACTACAGCAACTACATCCCTCCACACTATGCACAAAACCCCCAACCTTTGTGTCATCAGCAAATTTACTAAACCATCCCTCCACTTGCTCATCCAGGTCCTTTATAAAAATCATAAGGGGGTCCCAGAACAGATCCCTGAGGCACACCACTGGTCACCGACCTCCATGCAGAATATGACCCATCTACAACTATTCTTTGCCCTCTGTTGGCAAGCCAATTCTGGATCCACAAAGCAAGGTCCCCTTGGATCCTATGCCTCCTTACTTTCTCAATAAGCCTTGCGTGGGGTACCTTATCAAATGCCTTGCTGAAATCCAGATACACTACATCTACTGCTCTACCTTCATCACCGTGTTCAGTCACATCCTCAGAAAATTCAATCAGGCTCGTAAGGCACGAACAGCCTTTGACAAAGCCATGCTGACTATTCCTAAACATATTATGCCTCTCCAAATGTTCATAAATCCTGCCTCTCAGGATCTTTTCCATCAACTTACCAACTGAAGTAAGACTCACCGGTCTGTAATTTCCTGGGCTAACTGTACTCCCTTTCTTGAATAAGGGAACATACCTGCAACCCTTCAATCCTCTGGAACCTATCCCGCCCCCAATGATGATGCAAAGATCATTGCCAGAGGCTCAGCAATCTCCTCCTTGCCTCCTACAGCAGCTTGGGGTATACCTCGTCTGGTCCCGAAGACTTATCCAACTTGGTGCTTTCCAAAAGCTCCAGCACATCCTCTTTCTTAATGTCTATAAGCTCAAGCTTTTCATTCCACTGTAAGTCATCCTTACAATTGCCAAAATCCTTTTCTGTAGTGAGTACTGAAGCAAAGTATTCATTAGCTACCTCTGCTATCTCCTCCGGTTCCATACACTCTTTTCCACACACACTTTTCCACTGACATACTTGACTGGTCCTATTCTCTCATGTCTCATCCTTTTGCTCTTCCCATACTTGTAGAATGCCTTGGGGGTTTCTTTAATCCTGCTCGCCAAGGCCTTCTCATGGCCCCTTCTGGTTCTCCTAATTTCATTCTTAAGCTCCTTCCTGCTAGCCTTATAATTTTCTAGATCTCTATCACTACCTAGTTTTTTGAACCTTTGGTAAGCTTTCTTTTCTTCTTCACTAGATTTTCAACAGCCTTTGTACAGCCACGCCATCTAAACCCCTTGCTGTAGGGAGTGCCAATCAATATTTGGGAAATTAAAATCTCCCACCACGATAACCCTGTTATTATTATACCTTTCCAGAATCTGTCTTCCTATCTGCTCCTCGACGTCCCTGTTACTATTGGGGGGTCTATAAAAAATGGCCAGTAGAGTTATTGACCTCCTCCTGTTTCTACCTTTCACCCATAGATACTTAGTAGACAATCCCTCCATGACTTCCTCCTTTTCTGCAGCTGTGATGCTACCTCTGATCGGCAGAGCCGTGCCCCCACCTCTTTTGCCTCCCTCCCTGTCCTTTCTGAAACATCTGAAGCCTGATACTCTAAGTAACCACTCCTGCCCCTGAGCCATCCAAGTCTCTGTAATGGCCACAACATCATGCCTGATCCAGTCTCTAAGCTTTGTTCATGATGCTTCTTGCATTAAATTTCTGTAGAAAATTTTAAGTGTCTTTGGTAATATGCAAATTCTCCTCAAACCCCTAATGAAATTTAGCCACTGTCATGTTCTCTTTGTAATTGCATTAATATGCTGGGACCAGTATAGATCTTCAGAGATACAGGATGCACCCAGGATCTTGAAACTGCTCATCCTTTCCACTACAGATCCCTCAGTGATGAGTGATGTGCGTTCCCTTGGCTTACCCTTCCTGAACTCCACAATCAATTCCTTGGTCTTAATGATGTTGAGTGCAAAGTTGTTGTGACACCACGCAACCAGCTGATCTATCTTACTCCTATATGCCTCCTCGTCACCATCTTAAGTTCTGTGAACAATCATTGCATCATCAGCAAATTTATAGATGGTGTTTAAGCTGTGTCTAGCCACAAAGTCGTGGATGTAGAGCGAGTAGAGCAGTGGGCTAAGCACATATCCTTGAGGTGCACCATTGTTTATTGTCAGTAAAGAAGAGATGCTATTTACAATCTATGCTGTAAATATAATGATTATAGGATTTATATTTACTAGTGCAAACAGATGAAGCAATCTACACCTGCTTAAGTATGTTTTGTGAAACTAAACTAAAGCATCAGTCAAAGGGTTAAACAAAACAATTTATTAAATGCTGCCGACATTGAAATGAAACTCTCCAATTGTCAATTATTCGCTATGTATGATTAATGATCTAATATACAGCAGTCCAGAGAAATACTTTAGTCAGCTAGGAAAGAATATTATCTGTTTTGACAAGTGATTTGTTCTCACTCCAGTCTCCTCAGATCCACTGGTTGTCAAGCCTCTGAGAGTTTTTACTGCACAACTCTATCCCCAGGGCATCTTTGTCACTGGATGATATGGTGTGCCAGGTAAATTGACCTGGTTCGGGTGAATCTCTTTGACCTGGATAATTCATTGTAGTAAATGGAAAAGGGTGACTGAGTTACTGTATTTATGGTAATTAAAGAGCTTTTTTACAGATCATCATCATGAATTGCTTTGAGTGGCTGGTAATGGCGCATATCAAAAGCTTCATCCAGGCAGATTGGACACTCACCAATATGCTTACCAACAGAACTGCTCTCGACAGATGCCATAACTCCTGGCCCTGGCACAACTAGGAAACAAGGGCTCTTACGTCAGAATGCTGTTTTTGGATTTCAGTTCAACATTCAACACTATTGTCCACAGACCTTGGTGAACAAACTCCTACTCCTCAGTCTAAATATATCACTGTGCAGTTGGTGTGGGACTTCCTATCTCTATCATCCTCAAACAAGAGCCACCTCCCCCCCCCCCAGGACTGTGAACTGTACACATTGCTGTACACTCTGCTCACAAACACCCAAACAATCACATTGTCAAGTTCGCCAATGTTACAACAGTGGTGGGTGGGGCTTATCTCCAACAACGATGAGATGGCCTACAGAGAGGAGGTGGAAGAGCTCAAGGCCTAGTGCCAGACAAATAACATCTTCCTTAATATCAACAAGACAAAGGAGGTGACTATCGACTTCAGAATCCACACCACTGAAACCCCTGTTTACATCAACTGTACAGCAGTGGAAACTGCGAGCAGTTTCAAACTCAGGGAGTGCACATCTTGCACAATCTCCCATGGGCCCAGACGCATCCTACATAATCAGGAAAGCCTCTACTTTCTGATGGGGCTGAAGAGAGCTGGACTATGCACATCTATACTCACCACATTCCACAGGTGTGCAGTAGAGAGCACCCTTACAAGCTGTAAAACTGCATGGTACTGTAATTGACTGTGGCAGACAGGAAGGTTCCACAATGGGTAGTCAAAATAGCCCAGTGCATCAACATCGGCACCAGCCTACCTGCCGTCAAGGACATATATGCAGAAAGGTTTTGGAATAGGGCCAGTTACACCCACCCTGCTCATGAACTGTTTATCCCACTCCCAGCAGGGAGGAGGCTATATAGCGTCCACGCTAGGACCACCAGTCTCAAGCAGTAAGGCTGATCTATACCTCCCCCCACTAACGCATCCCCTTCACACCCTCACCACCACTACTTTATCACTTACCATTTATATATATAAATATATCATCCGGTGCTCTCAAAGGCCTTCTATATATTGGCGAGACCCGATGCAGACTGGGAGATCATTTCACTGAACACCTACATTCTGTCCGCCAGAAAAAGCAGGATCTCCCAGTGGCCACACATTTTAATTCCACGTCCCATTCCCATTCTGATATGTCTATCCATGGCCTCCTCTACTGTCAAGATGAAGCCACACTCAGGTTGGAGGAACAACACCTTATATTCCGTCCGGGTAGCGTCCAACCTGATGGCATGAACATTGACTTCTCTAACTTCCGCTAATGCCCCACCCCCCCCGTACCCCATCCGTTATTTATTTATTTATTTATATACACACATCCTTTTTCTCTCTCGCTCCTTTTTCTCCCTCTGTCCCTCTCACTATACCCCTTGCCAATCCTCTGGGCTTCCCCCCTCCTCCTTTCTTTCTTCCCGGACCTCCTGTCCCATGATCCTCTCATATCCCTTTTGCCAATCACCTGTCCAGCTCTTGGCTCCATCCCTCCCCCTCCTGTCTTCTCCTATCATTTCAGATCTCCCCCTCCCCCTCCCACTTTCAAATCTCTTACTAGCTCTTCTTTCAGTTACTCCTGACGAAAAGTCTTGGCCCGAAACGTCGACTGTACCTCTTCCTAGAGATGCTGCCTGGCCTGCTGCGTTCACCAGCAACTTTGATGTGTGTTGCTTGAAATTCCAGCATCTGCAGATTTCCTCGTGTTTGCGTAAATATATAAGCTATTTTATGTATTTATATTTATTTTGTTTTTTTTTATTATTGTGTCCTTTTTTATTTGCTGCATCAGATTCAGAGTCCCGCTTGGTGGCGCAATAATATCAGCGCCGGACTCTGGAACGAAGGTTCCCGAGTTCGAATCCAAGTCGGGTTGAGCGTTGAGCTGGCAACTCGGCCTCGTAAAAACAAGAATAGCTTGCTACGGAAACACCGTCATGGCGGTGTCCCAATAACTCCACTGCCCAGTTAAGGGCTATAAAAAAAAATCAGATTCAGAGTAAGCAATTATTTTGTTCTCCTTTACACACGTACAGGTAATTATACTAAACAATCTTCAGTATTGAATAGAAGTATGAGAAGAATAGACAGAGTGTACAGCCAATATCTTCATGTTCAAAGTTGAAAGTATATTTATTATGAAAGTGCATATATGTCACCATATACTACCATAAGATTTACTTTCTTACAGGTAGTCGCAGTAGGACAAAGAAATACAATAGAATCAATAAGAAACGAAAGGTTCAAAGGTTTATTTAATATCAGAGAATGTATACAGTGTACAACCTGAAAATCATATTCTTCACAGACTACATCACAAATACTGAAAAACAGTCAATGTGCAAAAGAAGGCAAACTGTGCAAATAGAATAATAATAAATAAATAAATAAATAAATAATACTGAGAATATGAAATGTAGAGTCCCGGAAGGTTAGCCCATAGATTGTGAAATCAAGTCAGAGTTGGCATGAGTGAAGTTATCCATGCTAGTTCAGGAGCCTGAATATTGATCTTTCTCCTGGGGTTGAAATGTCTAATACTGGAGGGTGTGCATCCAAGGTGAGAGGGAGTAAATTCAAAGACGATGTGTGGGGCACATTTTTTATATAGAGTACAGTGGTTGCCTGGAACTCACTGCCAGAGATTTTTGTGGAGGAAAATACGGCAGAGGCATTCAGGGAACTCTTAAGATAGGCCCCTGAACGTCTAGGAAACAGAGGGAAACAACCATTATTAAGGCAACACACAGAAAATGCATTTCCTGTGTGTTGCTTGGATTTCCAGCATCTGCAGGTTTTAAAACCGCAAGCATGAGAAAATCTGCAGATGCTGGAATTTCAAGCAACACACATAAAAATTGCTGGTGAACTCAGCAGGCCGCGCAGCATCTATAGGAAGAGGTACAGTCGACGTTTCGGGCCGAGACCCTTCGTCAGGACTAACTGAAAGAAGAGATAGTAAGAGATTTGAAATTGGGAGGGAGAGGGGGAGATCGGAAATGATAGGAGAAGACAGGAGGGGGAGTGATGGAGCTAAGAGCTCCAAAGTTGATTGGCAAAAGGGTTATGAGAGGATCATGGGACGGGAGCCTTAGGGAGAAAGAAAGGGGGAGGGGGAAGGCCAGAGGATAGGCAAGGGGTATAGTGAGAGGGACAAAGGGAGAAAAAGGAGAGACAGAAAAAATATGGATGGGGTATGAAGGGGAGGTGGGGCATTAACAGAAGTTAGAGAAGTCAATGTTCATGCCATCAGGTTGGAGGCTACCCAGACAGAATATAAGCTGTTATTCCTCCAACCTGAGTGTGGCTTCATCTTGACAGTAGAGGAGGCCGTGGATAGACATATCAGAATGGGAATGGGACATGGAATTAAAATGTGTGGCCACTGGGAGATCCTGCTTTCTCTGGCGGACAGAGCGAAGGTGTTCAGCGAAACGGTCTCCCTTCCTGCGTCGGATCTCGCCAATATATAGAAGGCCACATCGGGAGCACCGGATGCAGTATATCACCCCAGTCGACTCACAGGTGAAGTGTCGCCTCACCTGGAAGGAGTGTCTGGGGCCCTGAATGGTGGTGAGGGAGGTAGTGTAAGGGCATGTGCAGCACTTGTTCCGCTTACAAAGATAAGTGCTCGGAGGGGATGTGGGGGGAACGAATGGACAAGGGAGTCGCGTAGGGAGCAATCCCTGTGGAAATCAGAAAGGGGGGGGAGGGAAAGATGTGCTTAGTGGTGGGATCCCGTTGGAGTGGCGGAAGTTATGGAGAATTATATGTTGGACCGGGAGGCTGGTGGGGTGGTAGGTGAGGACAAGGGGAACCCTAATCTTAGTGGGGTGGCGGAAGGATGAGGTGAGAGCAGATGTGTGTGAAATGGGAGAGATGTGTTTGAGAGCAGAGTTGATGGGGAGGAAGGGAAGCCCCTTTCTTTAAAAAAGGAGGACATCTCCTTTGTCCTGGAATGAAAAGCCTCATCCTGAGAGCAGATGTGGTGGAGACGGAAGAATTGCAAGAAGAGGATGGCATTTTTGCAAGAGGCAGAGTGAGAAGAGGAATAGTCCAGGTAGCTGTGAGAGTCCATAGACTTACAGTAGACTGCAGATTTCTCTTGTTTGTGATTATTAAGGCAGAAGGGATTCGTTTAGTCAGGCACTTAATGATAGATTCTTCACCTCACAATTTATCTTATCATGGACTTGCATCTCACTGTCTGCCTCCATTACACTTTCTCTAAAACTGTAACACTATATTCTGCTTTTTGTTAATGTGTTTCCCCTGTTCTACCTCAGTGTACTGAAGTGATAAAATGATCTTAGTATATGGCATGCAAAAGTAAGTTTTTCCACAGTTCCTTGGTGTATGTGATAATAATAAATCAATTTAACAATCTAATCAATTTTGTACAACACTGAGCCTGTGTCTATGCTATTCTGTTCAATGTTTTGTCTTCTACATTCTGTAGTCTATGTTCTGGTGCTACTACAATTCAGATACAGTGCCTACAAAAAATATTCACCCACCCTAGGAAATTTCCATGTTTTATTATTTTGCAACATTGAATCGCAGTGGATTTAATTTGGCTGTTTTTTGACACAATCAACAGAAAAAGATTCTTTTGTGTCAAAATGAAAGCAAATCTCTACAAGGTGGTCTAAATTAATTACAAATATAAAACACAAAATAATTGATTGCATAAGTATTTACCTCCTTCAAGTCAATATTTAGTAGATACGTCTTTGGCAGCAATTACAACATTTGAATCTGTGTGGATAGGTCTCTAGCAGCTTTGCACATTTGGATACTGCAATTTTTCCCCATTCTTCTTTACAAAACTGCTCAAGCTCTGTCAGTTTGCATGGATATTGTGAATGAACGGCCCTTTTCAAGTCCAGCCACAAATTCTCAATTGGATTGATGTCTTGACTCTGACTTGGCCACTCCAGAACACTAACTTTGTTCTTTTTAAGCCATTCCAGTGCAGCTTTGGCTATATACTCGAGGTCATTGTCTTGCTGGTGTACAAATCTTCTCCCAAGTCACAGTTCTCTTGTGGACTACAGCAGGTTTTCCTCCAGAATTTCCCTACATTTTGCTGCATTTATTTTACCCTCTACCTTCATAAGCCTTCCAGGGCCTTCAGCAGTGAAACATCCCCACAGCATGATGCAGCCACCGTACGCTTTACAGTAGAGATGGTGTGTAATTGATGATGTGAGGTGTTTGGCTTACAGAAACATGGTGTTCAGTCTGATGGCCAAAAAGTTCAATTTCGGTTTCATCAGACCATAGGACCTTCTTCCAGTTGACTTCAGAATCTCCCATGTGCCTTCTGGCAAACTCTGGCCAATCTTCATGTGAGTTTTTTTCAACAGTGGCTTTCTCCTTGCCACTCTCCCTTAAAGCTGTGACTGGTAAAGTACCCGGACAGCAGTTGTCGTATGCACAGTCTCTCCCCTCTCAGCCCCTGAAGCTTGTCACTCCTCCAGAGTTACAAGCCTGACGGCCTGCTTCATTAGTCCCCTTCTTCCACAGTTGCTCAGTTTTTGAGGACAGTCTGCTCCAGGCAAATTTACAGCTGTGCCATATTCTTTCCATTTCTTGATGATTGACTTAATTGTACTCCCAAGGGATATTCAGTGACTTGGAAATTTTCTTGTATCCATCTCCTGAATTGTGCTTTTCAATAACCTTTCTGTGGAGTTGCTTGGATTCTTTTGTCTTCATGGTGTAGTTTTTGCCAGGATACTGACTCAGCAGTTGGACCTTCCAGCTAGAGGTGTATTTTAACGATAGTCAATTGTAACACCTTGACTTCACACAGGTCTTCAAAAACAGATCTCCAGTTAACTGATTATGTGACTTCCAAATCCAATTGCCTGCATCAGTGATGATTTGCTGTGTCATTTTAAAGGGGTGTGAATACTTATGCAATCAATTATTCTTTGTTTTATATTTGTAATTATCTAGAACACTTTGTAGAGATCTGTTTTCACTTTGACATGAAAGAGTCTTTTTCTATTGATCAGTGTCAAAAAGTCAAATTAAATCACTGTTAACCAATGTTATAAAATGATAAAACATGAAACATGGGGATTGTGAATACTATTTATAGGCACTGTATAAGTCACAACAGTATAGAAAACATAACTTCTGCTAAACAGTGGAAACTTAAGTTTTTGGAAAACATCTTTCTTGGTCTTAATAATTTATATGTTTTAGATTAATGATAAAAAATATCAAGATTGGAAACCCTTATATTTGTTTATGAGTTACTGTGTAATGTGTTGCAATGTCAGTACCTCAGATAAAATCTTATAAAATCTGTACAAACATGAGAATACAGATATCAGAATGTAATCTTTGGGAAGTAAACTCTGAATCCTGACAAGACTGATTTTATTAAACAAACCCGTCTGTGCTCAAGTCACACTGGTTTAGCAGCCGGATATATTTCTATAGTCGTCTGGCAATAAACATTATAGACAAGAGTTCACGCTAAATCAACAGTATATTTACAAGCTGTTCAGAATAACTTTGATTTTTAGGTGTGTTTTTATCTTGACAAACAGCAAATGCAATACTGCTGATACTGATTGGGAAATCAAGCCACAGATTATCGAGAGGTATCCATCTTGCGAAGTGCACGGGGGGTGAGCTGATAAATTTAGTCAGGTCTCTTCATCAAATCTCTTTTAAGATTGAAACAGTGCAGAGAAAATTTACAAGGATATTGCCGGGACTTGAGGACCTGAGTTATAGGGACTATTTGAATAGTTTATGACTTTATTTCCTAGAGTGTAAAAGAATGAGGGGAGATTTGATTGAGGTGTACAAAATTATGAGGGGTATAGAGGAAGTAAATGCAAGCAGGCTTTTTCCACTGAGGTTGGTTGAGACTACAACTGGAGGTCATACAACTGAGGATGAAAGGTGAAATACTTAAGGGGAACATGAGGGGAGACTTCTTCACTAAGAGAGTGCTGAGCATGTGGAATGAGCTGTGAAAGGAAGTGGTTGATGTGGGTTCGATTTCAACATTTAAGAGAAATTTGGATAGGAGATTGGAGGATTATGGTCCAGGTGAAGTTCGATGGGACTAGACAAATAATAGTTTGGCATGGACTTGATGGGCCAAAGGGCTTGCTTCTGTGCTGTACTGTTCTACGACTCTCTAAGACTCCAGTCAAATGTCATACAGCACATGTGGACCCCAGGCAATGGAATGATCAAGTGGATATGTCAAATACAGTGGGTCATGGCAAAGCCACACCAAGCAAGGTCCATTTGTTTGTGTTGCACTGTCCTTCAGATGAGCTGTCAAATGAAGGATTCATCTGCTGAATATCCTGGGATCAATATACATGAAGAAGGCATGCCAGCAGCTATATTTCATTAAGAGTTTAAGGGAATTTGGTATGTCACCAAAGACTTCAGTAAATTTCTACAGGTGTACAGTGGGGAATGTTCTAACTGGTCGCGTTACCATCTGGTATGGAAGCACCAATGCACAGGATCAGAAAAAGTTGCTTGAGGTTGTAAACTTAACCAGCTCCATCAGGGTTTTTAGCCTCTCCAGCATCAAAGACTTTTTCAAAAGGCAGCATCCATCACTAAGGATCTTCACTATCTGGGACCTGCTCTCCTCTCATTGCTACCGTCAAGAAGGAGGTACAGAAGCCCAAAGACATGCAGAGATTTGTAGAGTATGGGAGTTCTGTTCAGTGTCTTGGGTAACGTTCACTCTCCAACCAAAAGAATAAATCATTACCTTCATCTTCGAGCTCCGTTTACTCCTCCCTTGTCAATTAGGTAATTTATTAATTATTGTCGCATGTAGTGAAATACAGTGAAGGTAGTGCAAATGGTCAAAAATGCAGAACATAAAACATAGAATAGTACAGCACAATAGTGCAGTAATTGTGCAATCACTTAAACCGAGTGTGATGTTCTCCTAAGCTCTCCCTACAGCTTTCACATCCTTCCTATATTGAGGAAGTCAGAACTGAAGACAATACTCCATGTGGTCTAACTAGATTTTATGGAGCTACAGCATTACCTCGTGGCTCTTGAACTCAATCGACTGACTATTGAAGGTCAACACTCCATACGCCTTCTTATGCAACTTACCAGCTTTAGTTAGACCACACTTGAAGTATTGTGATATAAATGGCGACAATTGTCCATCGTGTCTGACAATGACAGGAAACGTGTGAAGGGGAGTTTTTAAAGTGGAAAAGCCATTGCAATGGGGACATTTCCATTCTCTCGATCTCAGAAGTCCAGGTCTAGTGGTACAAACAAGCATCATAAACTTGGGGCTTCCTTGGTTGCAGTGAATAACCTTGACATCTTCTGTGCCTTGTCACGCCCTTTGCTCTCCACCTAGTATTAGAGTATCGCCTTCCTAGCTGTTGGATCTCATTGTAGGTCTCATCCGGCAGTCCATTGGAGCTGACTTTACATGAGAGTATAGTCATGTCCCTATCTCCTTGGAGTATGAGGCCGCCGGCTACCCTCACCTGGTTAGACTGCAATGTATCGGGGTATGGCCACTGCTGCATGCAAACTGCTACTTGGAGTCACAAGTGTGCAGTGGGGACCAAAGGTGAGTGAGCTGCCCCGGAATGGACACGACAAGCCCTTTCACCAGAGATGCTCCCACTCCCTGGACACCTCTATATGCCTGTATCATGTAGTGCCATAATTACAGAGAAAATGCAGTGCAGGGGCCATGATGAGATAGACTGAGGGATCATGAGTTTATCATGTGAGACATTTATTTAGGAGTGATGACTAACATTCACTCTGGTCCTGTGGGCTCTGAGGTAGCTGCTGATGCCTGTTCGGATTCGTCAGGCTGTGTCATGGGTGTGAGAGGAGGTACTTGATGGGTAGGTGGGTTGTCGGTACAGTAGCAACTGTGTTCCTTTTACCCTTCTTGCTGAGCTCACTCATACGCTTCAAAAAGTGATCTAAGGCTCTCAGCATTACCCCAGATGCCCCATCCATTTTGAGCAGCTCTGGACCAGGGATTCCCACAAGTCAGTGAACATCATTTTTTTCTTTCCCCAGGAAGGCTTTTTGGAACAACTTTGAATCCTTTCCTGTGGCCTCCTGGTAATCTTCTGTTATGCTGGAGCTCAGGGTAGAGTGCCAATTACCTGCTGCATTCTCCACATTGCAACACTGGCTTTGTTTTGAAAGCACATCACTGTGAACAACGCATGAAGAGATGTGCTGAGGTTAGGAAGGGTAATTTAAAAATACACACTTCTTTTTTTCTCTCTGCTGCAAAAGAACTGATCCCATTGTACTGATGTCCAGCCAAAGGACAAAGATTGCTGCACTTTAATGAAATTAATTAGCTTGTCCCTGTGCTGTCAGTCAGTAATCACTTACCTCTGCAGCGGTATTGATAAAATACCGTGACCTTAGGATTGTCTGCAAACTCATCAGGAGAGCACAGTCTCGAGGAAGTTATTGAGATAAACCATCTGAGAACACTAGCGAAGATAACATTTATTCACTGAATCGGAGAAGCACGCAATTAAATTAGTATGGTGGCAAAAGTTCTGATCAATGCTGGCTCCAAGTGTCAAGCCAATTTTATTGACAAATCCAGTGAACGGATTCAGAACCAGAATCAGATATATTATCATTGACATACTGTACGTCATGAAATTTGTTCTTTTGAGACAGCAGTAGAAAGTTCAAAGTTTAAATTTATTAATCAAAGTATGTACAGTATGTGTCTAAGATTCATTCTCGTGCAGGCATTCACGGAAACACAGTGGAATCAATCAAAAGCTACACATAAAAACGGGCAAACAACCAATGTGCAAATACAAAAAATAGTAAATAAATAAACAAACAAACAAGGTTGAGAATGTGCATTGTAGAGTCCTTGAAAGTGAGTACAGTACAATACATTAGAGATGCTGCAGGTTGTGAAGTAAATAGGGAGTGCAAAAAGAGACCAGAAGTAGTGATGTAGCGTTCATTGGTTCATTGGTTCATTATCCATCTGAAAAGCTGATGTTGGGAAGAAGCTGTTCCTAAAACATTGAGTGTGTGTCTTTAGGCTCCTGTGCCTCCTCCATGTGGTAGGACTGACAAGACGGCATGTCCCAGGTGGTGGGGGTCTTTAATGATGGATGCCGTCTCTTTGAGGCATCGTCTTATGAAGATATCCACAATGGTGGGGAGAGTGGTGCCCATGATGGACCCAGCTGAGTTTGCAATCCCCGTCAATTCTGTTGAAGAGTCTTGGCCCGAAACATCGACTGTTTACTCTTTTCCATACATGCTGCCTGGACTGCTGAGCTCCTCCAGCATTTTGTGTGTGTAACACTCGTTTTGCCTAGTGGCATGATCTTTGGGGTGATAACCCCCTGCCCGGCCAAACTTTAGAACTCTTGTTTGGGTGGATGTTGCGCGATGTGTCCCCGGTGTCAAATCAGTACCCAGAAATAACAAACAGTACACAATATGCAGTTAAACGATTAAGATTTTGTAACTCTTACTTTGACTATGTGATTAGTAGAGAAACAAAATATAAAATAAAAGGCGCCAATAATCGTATTAAACAGTTCGTGCACAAATCGTTGGAGCTCACTCAGCAAGATCTTCCTTCCACCATTTGATCTCCTCCGAGCGTCGGCGTCCCCGGACTCCCGCCGGAGTCCCACCCGGTCGGGCGGCACACCGCTCTCCTCAGCTCTCGTCTCCTCTCTTCATTCCCCTCGCGCCTTCTTGCAGAAGCCCATGAAACCAACTGCTTTCAGACACACAAGCAACAATAACATCTCTGCCATTGGCTAGCCACTGAATTCCTAAGCCCCATTATTTAGTCATAACCAAAACATTTCTGCTACAGAGAATCCATTACCTCAGCAGTTAACATTACAGAGAAGCCATTTCAGTAGCCTTAGCGGTTAACACTACAGAGAAACCATTACATATGTACTACAACTCTCTGAAGCTTTTTCCGATGTGTAGTGGCCCCTCTGTACCAGACAGTGATGAAATCAGTTAGAATGCTCTCCATGGTACATCTGTAGAAATCTGCTAGAGTCTTTGGTGACATGCCAAATCTATTCAAACTACTAATGAAATTTAGCCACTCTTAGTAATTCTTCATTATTTCTGCTGCAGAATCTGAATGGTTTCGTAACACGTCCAGGTCCAGTTAGCTTCATTTGCCAAAACGACATTTCCACTAGATCTGAGATTGAATTAGGTCAGAAAACAACTGAGGATAATGTTTGCTCTGAAAAATAGCACTATTTGTCTGCCTTACCTATGTCCAGCTCAAGCACTACAGGAATCTACTTATTAGTCTACTTCCATCACAATGTACCATTGAGGAATATGATTTGTAATGATTTTTTTTCAGATGTTCGGCAGAATACAAAGCCTGAGGGTCAGACAAGTCAAGCTGCACAATCACAAGTCAGATATTGCAATTTGTTCAGTCTCATTGCGAGATGTTGCTTCCTCTGCGGAAGAAACTTGGGATAAAATTAGAGGAATTGGTAGACTGGTTTTCATGAAAGTGTAGACAATTGTGTGCAATTTTTACCAATTGCATTAAGTCTAATAATGGTCCCAACAGTCCCATTTTCATGTCTGTATGTGAGAAATATATTGAACAATATTGGATGGATGACCTGAGGGAACAGGAGAATGAAAATATGAAAAAAAAACTACAGATGCTGGAAATCTGATATCAAAACAGAAAATGCTAGATACACTTAGCAATTCAGGCAGCATCCAAGGAAAGAGTAACCAAAAGACTGGCAGGCGGTCTGAGCAGGAGCAAGTTATGGGATAAAGCAGTAGCCAACAAGAATAAGACTAGCGATCAGGATTGCTAGGGACACAGTAAGGGCAAGAAAAGTAATAATGAGTTGAAATAAATTGACTTCAATGCTCGAGGTTTAACAGGAAAGGCAGGCAAACTCAGAGCATGAATTGTCTTTGAGGACTGGGATGTTATAGCTATAACAGAAACATGGCTGAGAGAAGGGCAGGACTGGCAGCCCAATTTCCCAGCTTAGAGATGCTACAAGAATCATAGAGGTGCAGTTAAGCAAGAAGGTGCATATCTTTTTAAAAAGGGAGGACATTACAGCAGTACTTCAAGGTGACATTTTTGGGAGATCATCTAATGGGGTTGTATGGGTAGAACTTAGAAACAAGGAGAGAGTCACTCTAGTGGGGCTGTATTATACACCACCCTCTCTACAGTAGGTGGGAACTTGAGAAGAAGGTCTGTAGAAAAATTGCGTATAGTTGTAAGAATAATAGAGTTGTATTAGTGCAAGACCTTAATTTCCCTGGTATTAATTGGACAACACAGGCCAAGCTTAGGTGGAATTTGAGAAACGGCCAAGGAAGTTTCCTGAGTTAATATATAGTGCGCTCTCATAAGGGTACAGTGCTCAATCCCCTCTTGAGGAATGAACCAAGGCAGGTAATTCAAGTGGAGGTCACTTTGGCGAGCCCATAATTCAAAGGTAAAGTTAAGGGAAATCCCAGGAGCTTCCATAGCTATATTAAGAGTAAAAAGATGGCTCAGGAGACATTATGTCCCCTCAGAGATCAACAGGTCTGCCTATGTCTTAAGCCAGAGGAACTAGGTAAGATGTTGAAAGAATATTTCATTAACACTGTGTTTACTGAGAAGTACATCATGGTTCCCCACATGATAAGGAAAATAAAGGACATTCATCTTTTCAAAGAGGAGTATTTGCAGCATTCAAGGGCATTAAGGTAGAATGTCCACCTGACAAGGTGTATCCTTAGACTTCTTGGGAGGCAAGAGAGGAAATTACAAAGGCCCTTATGGAGATACACTCAGTGGCCACTTTGTTAGGTACACCTGTACATCTACTCGTTATTGCAAATATCTAAGCAGTCGATCGTGTGGCAGTAACTCAGTGCACAAAAGCATGAAGACATGGTTTAGACCAAAGGTCAGAATAGGGAAGGAATGTCATCTAGGTGTCTTTGACCATGGAATGATTGCTGATGTCAAACAGGGTAGTTTGAGTACTGTCTCTGGTGGGATTTTCTCACACAACAGCCTTTAGAGTTTACAGTGAATGGTGCAAAATTCAATAAAAGAAACCAGTGAGTGGCAGTTCTGTGGGTGAAAATGTGTTGTTAATGACAGAGGAGAATATCAAGACTGGTTCAAGCTGACAGGAAAGCATCAGTGACTCAAATAGCCATGTTTTACAATAGTGGTGTTGAGAAAAGCTTCTCTGAATGCACAGCATATTGAATCTTGTCATAAAGGATGCTCTATCATGTGTTGAGTTCCTCATGGGCTATAGCAACAGAAGGCCATATGGGGCTCCATTCCTGTATCTAATAAAGTGGCCACTGAACGTATTTGCTTCATTGTTCACTGCAGGTGAAGTTCTCAAAGACTAAAATGTGGCAAAAGTTCTTAATGTTGTTTGACAGAGCACAGCAAGATCAAGTGAGGGAATGACAGATTGGTCAATCTGACATCAGTGGTGGAGAAGTTACTGGAGGATACCTTGAGTGACAGAGTCTACCAGCATTTGGATAAGCAGAGTCCCTTTAGGACGAATCAGCATGACTTTGTGTGTGGAAAGTCATGCTGACAAAGCTTTTACAGTTCTTTCAAGAGATAACCGTAGAAATAGAAAAGCTTAGGGTAGTGGATGTTGTCTATCTGACAAGGCAGGCTGGTCTGAAAGGTGAAGTCCCATGAAATCTAAGGAGGGATACATAGGCGTATTGGAAATTGACTCAGAGGTAGGAAGCAGATGGTTGGTGTTAAAAGTTGTTTCTCAGAATGGAGGCCAGGACTAGTAGCGTGCCAAGGAGCCTGGTTATTTGTTATTTATGTAGATGATATGGATGCATACACAAGGGCCTGACCTGCAAGTCTGCAGATGGGCACAAAATTAGAAGGCATCGATGATAGTGTTCTCATAGATTACAAGGGGATCTTGAAAATTCGGGAAGCGGGCCAAGGAGTGGCAAATGGATTTCAATAAAATAAGTGTGATGACATAAACATTGACTTTTCTAATTTCTGGTAAATACTCTCTCTCCCCTTTCCTCTCTTTTTCCATTCCTCATTCTGGTTACCCTGTCACCCCTTCTGTTCTCGCTTGTCCATCACTTCCATCTGGTGTCCCTCCTACTTCCCTTTCTATCACGGCCCACTCTCCCTTCCTACCAAGTGCCTTCTTCTTCTTCAGCCCTCTATGTTTTCCACCTATCAACTCCCAGCTTCTCATATCATACCTCATCCCCCACCCATCCACCTTCTCCTTCGCCTGGTTTCACCTATCATTTGCAAGCTTGTACTCCCACCCTCTCCCAACGTATTCTGGCTTCTTCCCTCTTCTTTTTAAGTCCTGATGAAGGGTCTCAGCCCCAACTGTTGACTACTTATTCTCCTCCATAAATACTGTCTGACCTGCTGAGTTCCTCCAGCATTTCAAGTGTGTAACAAAATAAATAGAACAACGTTACTGCAAGTTATGATGCAAGTAGCTCTGCAATATAACACATACAAAATGGTAGAGGAACTCAACACATGATACAGCGTCTTCTATTTCTGATGACAAGTCATCCTCTTAAAATGTTAACTGATTTCGTCTCTCCAAAGATGCTGCCAGATTTGCTGAGTAATTGCAGCATTTCCTAATTAGCTGCTCACAGGGTATGCTTCTATCTGTTACACAAAATTCAAAAAGTAACTATATTATGAAAGTACATATATGTCACCATACGACCATAAGACCAAAAGACAGAGGAGCAGAATTAGGCCATTTGGCCCATTTAGTCTGCTCCACCATTCAATCATGGCCGATCCTTTTCTCACCAGCCCTCACCCCATAACCTTTGATGTCATGTCCAATCAAGAACCAATCAAGCTCTGCCTTGAATACACCCAGCGACCTGGCCACCATGGCTGTCTGTGGTAACAAATACCACAGATTCACTACCTTCTGGCAAAAGAAATTTTTCCGCACCTGTATTTTAAATGGATGCCCCTCTATCCCGAGGCTGTTCCTTTTTGTCCTAGACTCCCCCACCATGGGAAACATCCTTTCCACATCTACTCTGTCTAGGCCTTTCAACATTCAAAAGCTTTCAATGAGATCCCCCCTCATCCTTCTAAATTCCAGCGACTATAGACCCAGAGTCATTAAACGTTCCTTGTATGATAACACTTTCTTTCTTGGAATCATCCTTGTGAACCTCCTCTGGACCCTTTCCAATGCCAGCACATCTTTCCTTGGATGAGGGGACCAAAAGTGTTCACAATACTCAAGATGAGGCCTCACTGGTGCTTAGTAAAGCCTCAGCATCACATCTCTTATCTTGTGTTCTAGACCTCTTGAAATGAATGCTAATATTTCATATGCATTCCTCACCACTGATTCAATCTGAAAGTTACCCTTTAGGGTGTTCCGCATGAGGACTCCCAAGTCCCTTTGTGTCTCAGATTTTTGGATTTTCTCTCCATTTAGAAAATAGTCTATACATTTATTTTTACTACCAAAGTGCATGACCATGCTTTTTCCAACATTGTATTTCATTTGTCATTCTCTTGCCCATTTGCCTAATCGATCTAAATTCATCTGCAGCCTACCTGTTTTCTCATCACTAACTGCCCCTCCACCATCTTTGTATCATCTGCAATCTTGGCATCAACACCATCTATTCCATCATCTAAATCATTGATATACAGCATAAAAAGAAGTGGTCCTAACATCGACTCCTGCAGAACACCGCTGGTCACTGGCAGCCAACCAGGAAAAGATCCTTTTATGCTGACTCATTCCCTCCTACCAATCAGCCAATGCTCTAACCATGCCAGTAACTTGCCTGTAATGCCATGGGCTCTTAACTTGGTAAGCTGCCTTATGTGTGGTACCTTGTCAAAGACCTTCTGAAAGTCCAAATATACAGCGTACACTGCATCCTCTTTATCTATCCAACGTGTAAGCTCCTCAAAGAATTCCAACAGGTTTGTCAGGCAAAATTTTCACTTTAGGAAACAATCCTGACTTTGTCTTATCTTGTCCTGTCATCAAGTACTCCATAACCTCATCCTTAACAATTGCAACCAACGTCTTCCCATCCACTGTGGTCAGGCTAACTGGTCTATAATTTCCTTCTGCTGCCTTCCTTCTTTCTTAAAGAGTGGAGTGACATTTGCAATTTTCCTGTCCTCTGGTACGGAGCCAGAGTTCAATGATTTTTAAAAAGATCATTACTAATGTCTCCACAATCTCTACCGCTTCCTCTTTCAGAACCCTAGGGTGCAGTTCTACACTTAGGTCTTTCAGCTTTTTGAGCAACTTCTCCTTTGTAATAGTAATTGCACTCACACCCTTCAACATCTGATACACTGCTAGTGTCTTCCACAGTGAAGACTTGTCATAGGGTTGATGCTGGTGAGTGGACCCAAATGCAAGACACAGACACTGAAGTACTAGGAACAGGACTCGGAGTGTCAAGAAAGCAAGGGAAGTAGGGAAGAAAGGATGCTGGACATTGACACAGGCCCTGGACGAGATTAGGATGCAGGGCCTGGGCTAGGACATGGACAAGAAACATGGAACCTGGACAAGGAACTAGGAACAAGGAGCCTAGACTAGTGACACGGAACTCCGGAACCAGAGCACAGACAAGGACCCAGAACCTGGGTCTTGACTCGGAACTGGAACCGGGGTCTAGGCTAGGATCTTGGCAAGGACAGGACGTGGCTACAGAACAGGATGTGGAACTCCTGCACAGGACAAGGCAAATGGACAGGATGAGAACACAAAGCCTTGACTTGGACAGGACGAGGTTCTTGGATGTGGCTTGGACAGGACAAGAGACTCCTGGACAGGACGACAGAACTCCAGCACCGGGCTGGGCGAGGTACTCCTGGGCTGGACGAGGCACATGGACAGGACGAGACACATGGACAGGACTAGAACACGAAGCCTTGACTTGGTCTTGGGAGACGGGAACGCAGAACACAGAGACTTGGTCTTGGGAGACAGGAACGCAGAACACAGAGCCTTGGTCTTGGGAGACAGGACGCAGAACATAGAGCCTTGGTCTTGGGAGACAGGAACGCAGAACACAGAGCCTTGGTCTTGGGAGACAGGACGTAGGACCGGAACTCATACACAGAATGCTGAACATGACAAGACGGTTTCCAACACAAGGTAGCGGCAAACGACTGGACCCACCTAGCGAAGGCTTGGAACAGAGACGGTTCCCAACACAAGATAGTGGCCAACGGCCGGACCTACCTAGTGAAGGCATGGGCACAGAGACAGATCCAAACAGCAAAAGACTGTTCCTTATCTAGACACAGCAAAGCTCCGGTCTTGCTTCGGCAGTAGAACATGACAGCGAGAATAGGTGAGGACGCAGGCGAGGCTTCAGCCAAGGGCTACAGAAGGAAGGAGAAAGGAAGGGAACAGTCCAGCAACTGAAGATGAACCCAGGAGCTGTTTATGTAGCCAGCCCAAAATGAGAATCATGTGCCTCAATTAAGGCACCAACAGAACAAGGGAAAACCGGAAAAGCTGGAATAAGGATCGATGGACCAGTCCGTGAACCGGAATGCGGACTTCACGGGCCGGACCATGACAAGACTGATGCAAAATACTCATTTAGTTCATCTGCCATCTCCTTGGCCCCCATTATTATTTCTCTGGACTCCTTTTCTAGTGGTCCTACGTCCACTCTCATCTCTCTGGTGGCATTAACATCAACCATTGTGAAATGCTTTGCGTGGCCGGTCATGGAGCACATTAAAGCCTTTTTCCTGGCTGCACAGGACCTTTTCCAGTTCGCTTATCTCTCAAATTGATCCACTGATGATGCAATAGCCTCTGCCCTACACTCTGTCCTGTCCCACCTGCCAGACAGACTGCTGTTTATAGACTTCAGTTCAGCATTCAACACCATCATACCCCAGAAACTGGTGGGGAAACTGTCATTTCTGGGTCTCAACACTTCCCTCTGCATTTCAATACTGGACTTCTTAACAGTAAGGCTATAGTCAGTCCATGTGGGCTGCAACATCTTTTGTCCCATTACGCTGAGCACTGGCACTCCCTAAGGCTGTGTGCTCAGCCCAATGCTGTTCACACTGCTGACGCATGACTGTGTCGCAGGATCCACTGGGGACAGTTATCAGGAACAATACATTTGCAGGGCCCTTAATATTATTAAAGCTCCCACCCATCCATCCAGCATCCTCTTTGACTCTCCACCATCAGGCAAGAGACTACAATGCATAAAAACAAGAACGGTCAGGAAGGGAAGTAGTTACTTTCCTCAGGCCATTAGGCTTCTGAACTCCCTGCCGTTCTTGTGTTTATTTCATCAGTTGCCTTCATCACACTAAAGTTTTTGTTTATATTTGCTATCTACAAACACTGAAACACTGAATATTCATTTTCACTGCGTAGATACACTGACTGAAATCAAAGACATTGACAGATTTATTAGCTGCACCATCAAATCTCTGCAGAATCCTCTATAGCAGAAGAAGATCATCTGTGAAGAAATTATAAAGTCAATCTCTTAAGCATAGAGCTGTCACAGCAGAACAGCCAAGATATACCAGAGCAGCAAACACAAAATGCTCGAGGAACTCAGCAAGTCAGGCAACAGCTACAGAAATCAATAAACAGTAGACACTTTGGATCATAGGTCCTTATCAGGACTGGAAAGGAACGGGGAAGACTCCAGAATTCAATGATGGAGAGAGAGAAAGGGGGAAAAGCTAGAACAAGGGTTCCTAACCTGTGATCCGTGGACCCTTGCTAAATTCAAAAGTTCAAAAGGTTCAAGGGTTCAAAGGTTCATTTATTATCTAAGTGTGCATGCAATATACAACTCTGATATTCGTTTTCTCCAGATCTTCTCCATGGCACTAGCCCATGGCATGTCAAAGGTTGGAAACCTCGGAGCTAGAAGGTGATAGGTGAAGCCAGATAGGTAGATGAGGAGAGATGAAGTAAGAAATTGGGAGGTTAGATTAGATTATGAGGACACTCAGTTCTCTTTTATTGTCATTTAGAAATGCATGCATTAAGAAATGATACAATGTTCCTCCAGAGTGATATCACAAAAAAAACAGGACAAACCGAAGACTAACACTGACAAGACCACATAATTATAACATATAGTTACAGCAGTGCAAAGCAATACCATAATTTGATAAAGAGCAGACCATGGGCACGGTAAAAAAAAGTCTCAAAGTTCCGATCGACTCCCGATAGTCCCGATAGCAGGTGGCAAAAGGGAGAAACTCTCCCTGCCATAAGCCTCCAGGTGCCGACAACTGCTGATGCATTGGAAGCACCCGACAACAGCCGACTCTGAGTCCATCAGAAAACGTCGAGCCTCCGACCGGCCCCTCTGATACAGCCTCCCGAGCACCATCCTCTGCCAAGCGCTTTGACCCCACCCCGGCCGCCGAGCAACAAGCAAAGCCGAGGACTCGGGGCCTTCTCCTCCGGTGAAAGGCGGAAAAAGCAAAAGGCTGCAGAAGAAGGAATCTAATAGGAGAGGAGAGTGGATCACGGGAGAAAGGGAAGGAGGAGGGACATCAGGGGGAGGTAACAGGCAGGTGAGGAGAACAGGTAAGAGAAGAGCATGGTTTTCCGTGCCAACGAAAGCAATTGTACTCATCCACACAGTAGCAAGCAAGTCACAACACAAACAAAGATTGGATAATAACATTTGGAAATTGTTAAGTGCAGCTCTGGAGTCGCCTGTGCCTTTCATCTCTGTGTGGATTAGGCACGGTACCTTGTAATTTAGTCTGAGGGGTACCTGCTGTTCTTTGCTGTGAAAGGTCTGTCTGAAAGATAAGCACTGGATGATGAATATTCAGGATAAATGTTCAGCAGAATGGGTTATATTTCTTACGGCAAAATTTGATATGACATTTGTATTCTGTGTCAAGGTGCCCATTTTCTCTAATAACCATGTAAGAGCATTGCTTTTTCTAGTGTCAGTTATACAAATGAGCAGATGAATCCCTGAAGTACCTATGGGAATGAATAGAATTAATGTTTTGGGTCAAGACTCTTCATCAGGACTGGAAAGGAAGGGGGAAAGAAGCCAGAATAAGAAGTTGTGGGTTGGGGAAGGAGTACAAGTCAGAAGGTGAGAGGTGAAGCCCAGTGAGAAAGAAGGCGGGAGGTCGGGGAGGCGAGATAAAGTGAGAAAATTCAGTGGGAGTTGTAGGAGGAAAATGTAAAGGGCTGAAGAAGAAGGAATCTGATAGGACAGGAGAATGAGCCGTGGGAGAAAGTGAAGCAGGAGTGGCATCAAAGTCAAAGTCAAAACTCAAAGGACATTTATTATCAAAGAACCTATAAACTTGGAGATTTGTTTGCTTACAGGTAGCTACAAAGTAACAATCCTGAAAGAACCCAATTAAAAAAAGAAAAGAAAACCAATACCTGGTTCACAAGAGAAAGGGGGGGAAAACACAAATCATGCAAACAATTGAAACAAGCAACAGCATTCTGAGTCAAATTGAGTCCTCAGATCTGAAGCACGGAACAGCCCAGAGAAGGCTCAAAGCCTCGCTTACCAGTTCATCATATTAGTGGGCATGGAGCACAGCAGCCGGGGCAGTCTTCATAGCCTCAGCGCCATGGAAAGAGAGGAGTGGCCATCGCGGAGAGCAGGTGAAATTGGCTCTCGCCCCAGATCCCACCACCCAGTCGTTTCAGTCCACCTGGGCTGGCTTTTAAATTGCCCTAATAAGTGACAAGCAAAAAGCTCCGGCACTCCAGAGAGAGGAGGAATTAGCCGGGTGAGGAGAAGAGAAGGGTTAAGAGGAGAGCATGATAAGTTGGGGGGGGATGGTAAAAAGGGAAAGGGGGAGGGGTGAGAAATTACAAGAAAGAAGTTAGAGAAATTGATGTTCGTGTAGTGTTATTCTTCCAACCCTCGACCTCATCATGGCAGTAGAAGAGGCAATGGGCTGACATGCCAGAATGGGAATGATGATGGATAGGAATTCAAATGATTGGCCATCGGGAAATCCAACTTGAGAACGGAGCCCCAGTCTACACTGGAAAATTTCAAGGAACCCAATGTAGATTATGGGGACTGCTTTTTCGAGACCCAACATAAAATGGTTATCTACCTGACTTGCTGAATTTCTCCAGCATTCTGTATGTGTTATTCTGGATTTCCAGGATCTGCAAAATAGAACCATAGAATCTCTTGCATTTATTTTGTGCAATATCCTAGGTTGTCATGGGGAATTTCCAAGACCGGGGGACACCACAGGGGAATGAAAACATTTTAGGCTGCAATGACCATGTTGTAATTTGAAAATGCAATTAGTATGCATTATGAAGAGAAAACGAGGTGAGAGATTGGCTTTATTTGTCGCTTGTACCTCAAAATGTACAGAGAAATGCGTTGCTTGTGTAATCAAATCAGCAGGGATCGTGCTGTGCTAGTGTTATCATGGTTCTGGCACCAACATAGCAGGCGCACAGCATACTAGCCCTAAACCACACTTGTTTGGAATATGAGAAGAAATCGGAGTGCCCAGAAAAAAACCCACCTGGTCATGGGGAGACCGCACAGACTACTTTCAGGTAGCAGATTGAATCCTCATCATACAACTGACATGCTATAAAACTCTGTGCTAACCACTACACTACCATAAGACCATAAAATATAGGAGCAGAATCTGCTCTGCCATTCAATCATGGCTGATTTTATTACCCCTCTCTACTCCATTCTCTTGCCTTCTCCCTGTAACCTTTGTCTCCCTTACTAATCAAGAACCTATGAACCTCCACTTTCAATATACCCATTGACTTGGCCTCCACAGTCTGTGGCAATGAATTCCACAGATTCACCACCCTCTGACTTAAGAAATTCCTCCTCACCTCTGTTCTAAAGGAACACATTCTATTTTGAGGCTATATCGTGTCGCAAGTACTATAATATTGCATTAAAGTGATCCTCTGATGAATGTATAAACACCTTTGAAAAGGGAAAAAGAAGCAGCTGGCAGTTTCTGCAGTTCCCAACAATGCCCATGAAATTAATGAATGCTCCATATTTTAATCAGCTTTGGACAAATAATATTAACAGGAAAGTTCAGGAGGACCATGTATTATGTTTGACTGATGATACTCTCAAGTAAGATTCAGATGGGAGCACTTCCTTAATAAAGTTATTCCAATACCCTGTCACTTCTGACAATTTAGCATAAGTGTGATTCACAATTAGGGAGAGAAAATCTCACCTTCTCTTGACATCTTCACTAGCACAGAGAGAAACAAAAGATATTCATTGAAGGAAACATAAATAACAGGAGGAGCTTTTATGTCTGCAAAAGCTTTTTATTGCATTCACACTTATATCCAAAATTATTGCAGATTTTCTCCTTTCCAATTTTTATTCACTTCTCTTTGAAAGTTAGAATTTGCCTTCATTAACCTCCTTGGCAGCATCTGGTGTTGTGTCTGACTAAACTGATCTACACACGGAAGCTGTAATTGGAATATATAAAAGCCTTAATTCAACACAGTAGATCTTCTGCAGAGAATCTAGTTCTCCTCTTCTCACACAATTTTTTTATACTTCTTGAAGACACAGACAACACCAAGCAATTTACTACAGTTTCAATGGCAATATTTTATTTTATTTAGAGATAAAGCACAGAATAGGGCTTCCTGCCCACCAAGCCGCGCCACCCAGCAACCCACCGATTTAACCCCAGCCTAATCACAGAATAACTTCCAATGACCAATTAACCAAGTAATCAGCACACCTTCGGACTGTGGGAGGAAACTGGAGTACCCGGAAGAGAAACGTGCTCATGGGGACAACGTACTAATTTTCTTACAGAGTATGCCAGAATTCCACATTAAACTCTGACACTCTGAGCTGTAATAGTGTCACACTATGGTGCACTATGTGACATTTTAAAAGTATATAGTTAATGAATGTTCATAATGAAAGTGCATCTTATCTAGCAGAATCACTTTGAATATTCGTATACTGGTGCTGGTCTGAAAGCCTCTGAGCTCAAACTTCAGTGTAGTGTGTTAAGTGCTACTCTTGTCCCTGGAAATCCTCTCTCACTACCATTCAGAGCCTTCACAGTCCTCCCAGGTGAGGTAACGCTTCACCTGCGAGTCTGTCGTGGTCATCTATTGTATCCGGTGCACCCTGTTTGGCCTCCACCCAGCAACTTCATCTGGTTCCTCTCCTCCTTTCCTTCTTCCATGGTCCACTGCCCTCTCCTATTAGATTCCTTCCTTCTTCGACCCTTTATCTATTCCACCCATCTCCTCTCAGCTTCTTACTTCATTCCCCCTCAGTTTGTATTCCTACCCCACCGCCACCCTCTTATTCTGGCTTCTGTCATCTTCCTTTCCAGTCCTAATGAAAGGTTTTGGCCCGAAACATCAACTGTTAATTCCCCTCCATAGATGCTACCTGATCTGTTAAGTTCCTCCAGCATTTTGTGTGAGTTACTCAAGATTTCCAGCATTGGCAGCATCTCTTCGGTTTATGACATTCTCTTTTGACACAGCATTGAGGGGTAGAATCAGAATCAGAAATCAGGTTTAATATCGCTGGCATATGTCATGAAATTTGTTAATTTAGCACAGCAATACAATGCAATACATTATAATATAGAAAAAATAAGTAAATCAATTACAGTAAATATATATATAAAATAGTTAAATTAAAAATAGTGCAAAAACAGAAATAATAAAAGTGAGGTAATGTTCATGGGTTCAATGACCATCCAGGAATCCGATAGCAGAGGGGACAAAACTGTACCTGAATCACTGATTTGAGCCTTCAGGTTTCTATACCTCCTTCCTGATGGTAACAATGAGAGTAAATCTTGTCCTGGGTGATGGGGATCCTTAATGATGGACACCACCTTTCTGAGCACCACTCCTTAAATACTGAATACAACTTTTCAGAGAATTGTGCGATATGTCAGACCTGATCTATATTTGCTGGAGTTTAGGTGAATGGTGGTGGGGGAGCATTATTATTTAAACCTGTGAAATATTGAAAGGTCTGGATAGAGTAGACATGGAGAGGATGTTTTCTATAGTGGGGGAGTCTATGAGCAGAGGGCACAGAATAGGAGGATGTCCCTTTAGAACAGAGATCAGGAGCAACTTCTTTAGCCTGATGATAATGAATCTGTGCAAATCATTGCCACAGACAGCTCTGGAGGCCAAGGCATTGGGTATACTTAAAGCAAAGGTTAATAAGTCCTTGTTTGGTAAGAGTGTCAAAAGTTACTGGGAGAAGGCAATACAATGGAGCTGAGAGAGTTAATGAATCAGCCATGAATGAATGAATGAATGGGCTGACTGGCCTAATACTGCACCTATGGTCTTATGGACCTGTTCCGAAGTGTGCATTAAGTGGCAGGGGTCTGCCTCTCAAAATGTGTTAATACAGGAGATGTTGACTTAATGCCTTCTGGCATGTCGGTCAATGGACTCCTCAGGTACCATGATGAGGCCACCCTCAGGGTGGGGGAGCAACAACCTTATATTCTGTCTGTGTACCCTCCAACCTGGTGGTATGAATATCGATTTCTCATTTTGGTACAAAAAAATTCCCTCCCCCTCCCCTCTTCTATTCCCCACTCTAGCCCTTTGTCTCTTCTCATCTGCCTTTCACCTCCCTTGGTGGCAGTTCACCTTCCCTTTCTCCTATGGTCCACTCTACTCTCCTATCAGATTCCTGTCTCTCCAGCCCTTTACCTTTCCTACCCACCAGCCTTTACCTATCACCTTCTAGCCATCCTCCTTCCCCTCCTTCCACCTTTTTACTCTGGCCACTTCCCCCTTCTTTTCCAGTCCTGAAGAAGGGTCTTGGCCCAGCACGTCAACTGTTTATTCATTTTCATAGATGCTGCTGAGTTCCTTTGGCATTGTTTGCGTGTTCCCTGAGGTTTTCAATGACCCGCATTCCACCCTTTGTTTTCTCCTGTGTAGTTTCAATAGGACACAATCGTAATATCCGACTCACAATGATTGGTTTCAATGGCCTAAGAATATCAGTTGAAGTTAATTTGTGAACAGGTTTTACTTCCTGAAGGCTGGTTTTAATTAAAATCTGCTATCTGTAATTTCATAACTCCAGAATAATCCCTAATATATATGAAAAAATCATTACAATTTACATGGTGAATAAAATCTTTCAACTGGTACTATTCCTAATTACCTTATTTATGCCTTGGATTGGTTAACAAGGTCTCTGCTTTGAGGTAAGAGAATTCTCCCAATTTATTCTCAGTTACACACCATGAAATTTTCACCTATTTTTTTCTTTGCTGCCTGGAGAACAACCCTCCCTTTTCTTCTTTCTTCATTCAACTGAAGATCCACCTTCACGTTCTTTGAGCTGGTCAGGGGTTGAATATTCTGAAGCAAGAAACAAACAGAAGTGTGTCAATATTGTATGTGTTGTCTGGAGTGCGTTATCAGAGTAGGTATTCTAAATGTCTTTAGAAGTGTGTTGTAAGGGTGAGTATTTTAAATGTCAGTGGAGTGTATTAACAGAGTGAGTATTTTAAGTGCATTATTTGAGTGATATTCTCTATCATAGAGTTATAAATCATGGATACAAGCCCTTTGGGGCAACTTAGGGGCCACATTAGCATTGCAGCTAGCATGATTCCATTACAGCACTGGGCATCAGAGTTCAAAGCTCAATTCCGGCACTATCGGTAAGGATACAAAGTACATGTACTATCAAAGTATAGATGGAGTATACAGCCCTGAGTTTCGTCTTCCCCACAGACAGCCACGAAACAGAGAACACCATGGAACCCATTTAAAGAGAAACATTAAACCCTCCCCCCCCACACAAAAAAAAACAAATCACGCAAATGGCAATAAAAAGGACGAGCGAAAGACACAGAATATAAAAGACAAGATCGAAAGAGTCCATGCATCTTCACTTCAGCTCAGTGTTCATTATCTGCAGGCTGCCCCAATCAAAATCGCCCAAAATAGCAACAAAAAAAGGAGCTACCAGAAACCAGAAACATGTCATAACGTGAACTACAGAGTACAATCCACAAACCACATTGATTAAACCTTGCGCAAGACTCGGAACTCCAGCACCACCCTCCGACAGTATCAAGGGAAAGAGAGATCATTCTGCTGTGGGAAGTGAGGGAGGAGATTGCTGAGCCTCTGGCTATGATCTTTCCGTCATCAATGAGAACAGGAGAGGTTCCGGAAGATTGGAGGGTTGCAGATGTTGTTCCCTTATTCAAGACAAGGAGTAGGGATAGCCCATGAGATTCCAGGCCAGTGAGTCTTACTTCAGTGATTGGTAAGTTGATAGAGAACATCCCGATAGGTAGAATTTATGAACATTTGGAGAGGCATAATATGATTAGGAATAGTCAGCATGGCTTTGTCAAAGGCAGGTTGTGCCTTATGAGCCTGATTGAATTTTTGAGGATGTGACTGAACATATTGATGAAGGTAGAGCCGTAGATGTAGTGTATATGGATTTTAGCAAAGCATTTGATAAGGTACCCCATGCAAGGCTTATTGAGAAAGTAAGGAGGCATGGGATCCAAGGGGACATTGCTTTGTGGATCCAGAACTGGCTTGCCCACAGAAGGCAAAGTGTGGTTGTAGATGGGTCATATTCTGCATGGAGGTCGGTGACCAGTGGTGTGCCTCAGGGATCTGTTCTGGGACTTCTACTGTTTGTGATTTTTATAAATGACCTCGATGAGGAAGTGGAGGGATGGGTTAGTAAATTTGCTGATGACACAAAGGTTGGGGGTGTTGTGGATAGTGTAGAGGGCTGTCAGAGGTTACAGCAGGACATTGATAGGATGTACATCTGGGTTGAGAAGTGGCAGATGGAGTTCAACCCAGATAGGTGTGAGGTGGTTCATTTTGGTAGGTCAAATATGATGGCAGAATATAGTATTAATGGTAAGACTCTTGGCAGTGTGGAGGATCAGAGGGATCTTGGGTCCGAGTCCATAGGACACTCAAAGCTGCTGAGCTGGTTGACTCTATGTTTAAGAAGATATACGGTGCATTGGCCTTCATCAATCGTGGGATTGAGTTTAGGAGCCGAGAGGTAATGCTGCAGCTATATAGGACCCTGGTCAGACCCCACTTGGAGCACTGTGCTCAGTTCTGGTCACCTCACTACAGGAAGGATGTGGAAACCAGAGAAAGGGTAAGAGGAGATTTACAAGGATGTTGCCTGGATTAGGGAGCATACCTTATGAGAATACGTTGAGTGAACTCAGCCTTTACTCCTTGGAGCAATGGAGAATGAGGGGTGACCTGATAGAGGTGTACAAGATAATGAGAGGCATTGGTCGTGTGGATAGTCAGAGGCTTTTTCCTAGGGTTGAAATAGCTAGCACAAGAGGGCCTATTTTTAAGGTGCTTGGAAGTAGGTACAGAGGAGATGTCAGGGGTAAGTTTTTTACGCAGAGAGTAGTGAGTGTATGGAATGGGCTGCCAGTGGTGGTGGTGGAGGCGGAAAGGATAGGGTTTTTTAAAAGACTCTTGGATGGATACATGGAGCTTAGAAAAATAGAGGGCTATGGGTAAGCCTAGGTAATTCTAAGGTAAGGACATGTTCGGCACAGCTTTGTGAACGTAAAGGGCTTGTTTTGTGCTGTAGGTTTTCTATGTTTCCATTTTTCTATATACACCACCCTCTGAAGTTGCCCAATAGGTCCTTTTTAAATCTTTCCCATTTCACATTAAACCTATGCCCTCTGGCTTTTGATTCTTTCTCTGAGTCCAAAAGCAACTAACAAGGTCCCACTAGCAAACTAGCAGATTGATCCATGCAATCAATACTGAGCTCTTCGACACGAAGCAGACAACTGGCTGAATCCAATGCCAGTCTTCTTGCCAAAGTGCTCTCCCCTGTCATGGCATGACAGCCTATACTGCCTGATATGGTAATACAGGGCTCAAAGCTGATGGGTTGAACAGTTGTAGTTTTGCAATGGTACAATCCTTTTAAAGTAGCTTGCTCGTTGCCATCTTTGTCCCACTGGCAACAGTAATGTGATGCTTTGGAACCGGAAGGCATTGAACATATATTTCCTAACTTGCGTAACCCTGAATCACTTTCATGACAAAAGGATACAACAAAGAAACATTAACAAAAGAAAAATGCAGCCAGAAAAACATAAAAGTAAGTTAATGGAGGAAAATTGATTTTAATGCTCAACAAAATATGGATTAGCGTGGTTTGTCTGCATCTATTGTTCTTTGCAGAAGGGAGAAACACGATCAGCCAAGGGAAGTTGATTATCTCAGTTACAGAAATGCCTTTGGTATGACGATGGATGCCAGCGTCTGAAAATAATCTAGAGTAATATTCATTTTGTTCTGCTTTACACCCTACCTTGAATCTTGAATAAACAAGAGATTCTGCAGATGCTGGAAATCCAGGGCAACACACGTTAAATGCTAAAGGAACTCTGGAGGTCAGGCAGCATCTATTGAAATGAATAAAGAGTCAACATTTTGAGCCAAGACCCTTCACCGGGACCTGGCAATAACTGCAGCCTTTCCACATGAGTTAGAGGCATAGAGTAAAACAGCACAGAAACAGGCCTTTCAAACTCACAGTTAACCCAAAGCATAGCCCCCCCCATACCATTCTCATCCATGTACCTATCCAAACTTCTCTTAAATATCACACAATTGAACCCGCTTCTACTACCTCCATTAGCAGCCTGTGCTACAGTTGCACCACTCCCTGAGAAAAGAAGCTGCCATTCAGATACAAAATATTTCATCTTTCACCCTGAATCTACTGTGTGACCAGCTGTTCTAATCTCACCCAGGCTGAGGGAGGTGGGGGAACCCTGCATGTATTCACCCTATCCATACCCCTCATAATGTTGTATATCTCTGTAAGATCTCCCCTCAATCTCCTGTGAATAAAGTGCTAGCCTATTCAATCTTTCTCTATAACTGAAGTCCTCAAGTTCTGAGTTGTGGGAGAGGTCTAAAACAGGGTTCCCAATCTTTTATATGGCACGGGGCCTTGCCATTAACCGAGGGATCTGTGGACCCAAGGTTAGGAACCCTTACCGTGATCTAGATCCCAACTGGATGAAATTCAGTCTCACCTACGTTGGGATGTAGGCAAGCAGCTGGAGAGATAAAATACTTGAACACACTAGCATTATAGATGGTTTAGTGAGAAGATTGATAATTTATGATCCAACTCTATCAAGTGTCTATTCCCAACATGTTTAATCTTTCTTTCTGGTTCACAAATATCTGTCAATTCTGCATTTAAATTGACCTTTAATGTAGCACAAATTACCATTTTCAGAAGTGATTTTCAAATTTATAGTAATTTGAGATCTGTGGGATTGCTTCCTAACGTCATCACTCTGCCATCAGATTTCTGAACCAGTAATGAACCATGAACACTACATCACTATTCTGCTCTCTTTTTCCACTAATTATTTATATTTCTTATTGTAAGGTCCAATTAATATTATTATGTGTTGCACCGTATACTGCTGTCGCAAAACAACGTATTTTACAACTGATGGAAATAATCGTAAACCCAATTCTAATTCTGATTCTGATAAAGACCAGCTTAATTTCAGTCTGTGCACAGCTGAACTAGACTCTCCAATCAACAGAAATTGTTTCTCTCTGTCATTTCTCCTTGGTATCTCAAAACATGCAATCAAATCGTCCAGGTTTTAGTTTGGATAGGATTATGCCTCATTTCGCTTAACAGATTAGGATCCAGATTTGTGGCAGACTGAATTAGGTAAGTAAAAGCTTCCGGCAAGCTCCCTGGGGAGGTTCTGATCCTATGCGGTGGTGTAACATGGGAAAATAGGCTGACTGTTTTCATCTCATCAGGAGTGTTTACCCTCTCATTACATTTTAGTGTAATTGAGCCTTCTTCCATCTCCTATACTTAGAGGCCACTGTATTAGTTACACCTGTACATCTGCTCATTAATGCAAATATCTAATTAACCAATCATGTGGCAGCAACTCATTGCATAAAAGCATGCAGGTATGATCAAGAGGTTCAGTTCAAACATCAGACTGGGCAAGGAATGTGATCCAAGTGACTTTGATCATGGAATGATTCTTGGTGCCAGATGGGGTAATTTCAATATCTCACAAACTGCTGATCTCCTGGGATTTTCACACACACAAGTCTCTAGAGTTTACAGTGAAAGGTGTGAAGAACTAAACACATCCAGTGAGCAGCAAGCAAAAATGCCTTGTTAATGAGAATGGTCAGAGGAAAATGGTCAGACTGGTTCAAGCTAACAGGAAGGTAACAGTAACGCAAATAGCCACAGTGGTGTGCAGAAGAGCATCTCTGAACACATAACATGTTGAACCTTGTAGTAGATGGGCTGCAGCAGTGGAAGACCATGAACATACACTCAGTTGCCACTTTATTAAATATGGATGGTACCTAATAAGCAGCCACTGAGTGTATATCATCCACTTGTTGCAGAGTGGTACTGTAAGTTTTGCTATCGAAGGACCTCAAAAAGGGCTTAAAGTTTCTGACATCTTCTCTATGCCAGATTTATTGTCTCAGGAGAGTCTTGTTACTTGCTGAATGTGTGACTGAAGGACAGTTGGATATACTGCAGAGGATTATTGGTCCTGTAAGGTTGATAAATGGAGTTAGGACAAGGTATTGATTGGCTGCCTGCTTCCTGGGTTTGGCTCATCAGCCGCTCACAACCCATAGAAGTCAAGGGATTACTTAGCAGAAGAGGGATGGATCTGTCCCACTTAAGATCTAATTTTCTCCTGTTTTGTCTGGAAAATTGCAGCACATCTCAGGCAGGTGATAGGTATTCTGTCGGTTTACTCATTGGTGCTAATCTGCAATTCAATTTGACATAAGCAACCCAGTTCCCTTTGCATGCTCCAGATGATGGTGATGCCTTCGGAAGTAGCTGCTTACCTCAGAACAAATCTTCACTATGTAGCTACTGCTACTGCTGTGTTTAAGTCTGACCTTAACACCTCAGTTTGTTAAAAGAAAGACTTATAAGGAAGGACTGTGGTACTCACCAGTCTTGTCCTCTAAGCAGAGTCTTTTTGACTCATGGTTTTATTAGGCTATTCAGTCTGTCAAATTGATTTGAAAATCGATGAAATGTCACAAGGCCATTGCGCCTAGCATCTTAATTGCACAGTTGTTTTGTGATTTTCTGTTGAATATGGTTTTCTGCAGTCAGAAAGGTTAGTAAGCCATCAGCTGACTTGCCGCGAATTGTCATAGAGGTCAGAGATACGTCGAAGTGGCAAACATCCTCTGAGAGGAATATCTGCAAACTTTCTGAAGGGACATCGCAGATGAAGGTGTTTTTTTTTAATGGCTGTCTCAGCAACTCAATGACAGAAAAGACTGCTCATTTCACCAGGAAAGAGAAAGCTGGGGATAACCTGATGTTGACCATCCAAACTATGAAGAGGTCTGATTTATTTTTAAAGTTACAGATTAGCTTTATTTGTCACCTGTACATTGAAACATACAGCGAAATGCATCGTTTATGTCAAATCGAATCAGCAAGGATTCTGCTGGGCAACCACGATTGTCACCCAGTGTCAGCATAGCATGCTCACTAGCCCTAATTCGGACATCTTTGGAAGTTGGGAGGAAACCAGGGCACCTGGAGGAAACCCACACAGTCACAGGAAAATGGACAAACTCTTTACTGGTGGCAGCAGGAAGTGATACAATGATTGCTCTACTACTCTGCCACCCACAGAAGAAATGTAGTAGACACATTTCCACTTGTAGGAAAGCACAAAGTTGGCAGATTATAGATATTTGAAGTTGAAAAATAAATGAGACACAGAATTCAGGAGAAGCTTTCTCACTTGGAGAAAGACTTTTATGTGAAGCTCACTACCACAAGGACAATAGACAATAAGTGCAGGAGTAGGCCATTCAGCCCTTCAAGCCAGCACCAACATTCACTGTGATCATGGCTGATCATCCACAATCAGTGCCCTTTTCCTGCCTTCTCCCCATATCCCTTCACTGCACTATCTTTAAGAGCTCTATCAAACTCTTTTTTGAAAGAATCCAGAGAATTGGCCTCCACTGCCTTCTGAGGCAGAGCATTCCACAGAACCACAACCCTCTGTGTGAAAAAGTTTTTCTTCAACTCCGTTCTAAATTGTCTACCCCTTATTCTTAAACTGTGGCCTCTGGTTCTGGACTCCCCCAACATCAGGAACATGTTTCCTGCCTTTAGCGTGTCCAATCCCTTAATAATCTTATATGTTTCAATCAGATCCCCTCTCATCCTTCTAAATTCCAGTGAGGAGTGGTTGAGGTGAGCAGTTAAGGGAAAGCTGATAAGGATAAGAAGTAGAGAGGAATAGAAGATTACTGATAGGCTCTGGAAGACATGAACATAGCATTCTCCAGTGAAGCCAGGTGCTTTTCTGATGTTGCTGAGAATTGATATTGGTGTATTATTGTTATCTGTACCATGATAGAGTGATAAGCTTTGTTTGCATGCGATCCAAGCGAGTCATGCCATATGTAAGTCAATCAAAGTAGTAAAGGGAAATGACAGGCAGAATATAGTAAGTGCAGGTAAAAAATAAAGTGCAAGAATCTGTCCAGTAAGGAGGTGAAGCTTCAGAGAAAAGGGTGATCCTTAGGTATAAATTGCGTACTTTCTCAGTCAGGGCAGAAGGTCCCAGGAAAGAAGGAAAACTGAAGCAAAGATCCCACTTATGGTTATCCGGTTGCCCCCATGTCAGGAATGCACAAGTGTGTGTGTATATATATATAATTGATTAAGCATTCCTGTTCATTTAAATAATTAATTTACAGGTTATACGTACATATACATTAATTACATACATCATCACGCTACTATGTGATACCTGCTTGCCTCACATAAAACAGTAAAACACAAAGTTAGCCTCACATTTCAGATCCCCGTGTCTTCCTTAGAATTAGTTTAATGTTTTGAAGTTACAAAACATAATAGCGATCACCAACCAGGATTCAATCGCTCATCGATCACCTTTGTCACCTCCTTGAAAAATGTAATCAAGTTACCTAAGATCTGAACTGAGGACTGAGATCACATCAGTAGGGACTGATTACTCATTACAGGCACTGCATTAATGTACATTGTTTTGATTTTGGATGTGTATCAGTACGTCACTTGATTATAATTTATTTTGTATTGGTAAAACATAAAAGAATTGCCCTGCTGGGTGTTGCCAGCTTGGAGCCATGGAGCACAGTAGGTGTGAAGGATAATGATCTTCCATGCTTTAAACTGGTCTAAAACTCACCTTCACTTGCCCCATATTGGTTGTCCTATTTGTGGTTCCCAACCAGTTTCCTGCTGGAACTCATGCAACAGGCAGCTCTTCACCTTCGGAGCCTCCTCAACTTCTCAACTGTGCTGTGACTTTGAACTACACTTGAAGTGATTTGCCATCTGCCAAACACCAGGAGCACCAAGTGTGCTGCCTTTTGATTTCCCTTTACTTTCTTACAGCCCTGATGTAAGGTATATTCTCCAACACATAGCAATCTGGTCCGGTTTCAGAACCAGCTCATTGAAAGAGATTACAAATGTATTGGAGGCCATTGTATTTGGCTATTTCCCAGTAGGCAACAATATTCAGAGTACCAAATATAGGCATTTACACTCAGTGGCCACGTTATTAGGTACATCTCACCTGTTTTTATGACAATCTCACCTGGTCCAGGAACACCTCTGGGATTGTAAAACGGGCCCAGCAGAGATTGCACTTTCTGAGGAAGCTTAAACAAGCATCAATCCCCACTAACATCTTAACTACATTCTACAGAGGCATGGTTGAGAGTGTGCTGACCTTTTGCATCACAACCTGGTACTCCAGCTGCAGTGCTGTCGACAAAAAAACCTTGCAGAGGGTGGTTAGGGGAGCAGAGGAGGTTATTGGGGTCTCCCTACCTTCTGTCCAAGACCTCTTTCAGAGTCGATACCTCCAGAAGACACAGTACATCATTAAAGACCCCTCACACCCTCTCCATGAACTGCTTGTTCTTCTGCCATCAGGCAAACGTTACAGGAGCATCAAAACTAAAACCACAAGGCAACTAAACAGCTTCCTCCCACAGGCAGTCAGACTGCTAAATAGCTGCTCCACCTGACTCTGCTTTGGACACTTTTAACTTGCACTGGACACTTATAACTTGATTTTAACTGACATGTGGCTGTTGTGTTTTACTATTTATTGTTATGTTTATTATTTAGTGTAACATTTGTTATGTTATGATTGCACTGCTCCTGAGAAACGCTGTCTCATTCTGTCCTGCAGAGCTGATGTACGGTTAGAATGACAATAAAGTTTTTTGAATCTTTGAACCTTTGAATCTTGAATCTGTATATCTGTTTGTTAATGCAAATGTGAATCCGCCAAACACGTTGCAGCAACTGAATACATAAAAGCATGCAGACATGGTCAAGAGATTCAGTTGTTGTTCAGACTAAACAGCATAATGGGGTAAAAAGGTGATGGAAGCAACTTTGACTGTGGAATGATGGTTGGTGGCAGATAGGGTAGGTTGAGTATCTCAGGCACTGCTGATCTCCTGGGATTTTCATGCACAACGGCCCTTAGGATTTACAGAGAATGGTGCATAAGACAAAAACATACAACATCCAGCGGGTGGCAAATCCGTGTGCGAAAACCCCTTGTTAACAAGTGAGTTAAGAGAAGAATAGCCAGACTAGTTCAACTGAGAGGAATATGTCGCTGCTTGACCTCCTATGTTCTCTCAATTTGTTTTGCTCTCGTATAGGAAGTATATTCAGTAGTCAGGTCAAGGGTGATTCTATGGGCAAATGTCTCTTAGAGAGGTGAGCACATTGCAATTTTGACAAACGCTTTGCTTCCTGCCTCCTAATTATTGGTTCATTGAAAGTTTCCATGTGCAAACAGGATTTCATGTTATTGCTTGTCAGGGAGAGAGCTAATGGTCGTGAAAGAGAATTGATATCTTGTATTAATTGCAGAACAATAACATTATATACTGTAAACATGCAAATTAGCAATATGCATTGTAAACTAAAAGCAAATGGGCAAAATGCTGACTGCTATTGTATCCACTTCCAGTCTTTTGTTCCTTGTGCACATACTATAATTTAATATAATTATCTTTGTGCTCATGTTGTGTACCAATACTTGGGCAAAATTCTCACCCTTGTGAGATTTTCAGCTGTGAATCTGTAGTGATTGGCAGCTCTGTCTGAACTCCTTAGATTAACATCATGTCTTTTGTAGGCATCCTCTTTAATGCTCCCCCTTCACCTTCAGTTAGAATACTTCCCATGTGGCAGCTTTATTTGTAAGCACAGCAGGATGCTAAAAGTTATGGTAGACAGCTTCATGCATCTATCTCTGACAGTTACATAATCTGAATAAGAGATGACTGCAATTCTGCTAAGGATATTTCATAACTTTAAATTTAATAGACTTGAATATTGCTTTCATTTTTGAAATTATCAGGGCAGGATATGTTCATTGACCAAATGACAGAATTTAAAATTCAGCTACCAACCTTATAGTTCCCACACCTCGCACTTCCCATTCTACCTCCTATCCAAGATCCACAAACCTGCCTGTCCTGGTAGACCTATTGTCTCAGCTTGCTCCTGCCCCGCCGAACTCGTTTCTGCATACCTCGACACTGTTTTATCCCCCCTTGTTCAATCCCTTCCTACCTATGTTTGTGACACTTCTCACGCTCTGAAACTCTTTGATGATTTTAAGTTCCCTGGACCCCACTGCTTTATTTTCACCATGGATGTCCAGTCCCTATATACTTCCATCCCCCATCAGGAAGGTCTCACAGCTCTCCAATTCTTTTTGGATTCCAGACCCAACCAGTTCCCCTCTACCACCACTCTGCTCCCTCTAGCGGAATTAGTCCTTACGCTTAATAATTTCTCCTTTGGCTCCTTCCACTTCCTCCATACTAAAGGTGTAGCCATGGGCACCCGTATGGGTCCCAGCTATGCCTGCCTTTTTGTTGGTTTTGTGGAACAATCTATGTTCCAAATCTATTCTGGTATCTGTCCCCCACATTCCCTTCACTACATTGACGACTGCATTGGCGCTGCTTCCTGCATGCGTGCTGAGCTCGTTGAATTAATTAACTTTGCCTCCAACTTTCACCCTGCCCTCAAGTTTACCTGGTCCATTTCCGACACCTCCCTCCTCTTTCTAGATCTTTCTGTCTCTATATCTGGAGACAGCTTATCTACTGATGTCTACTATAAGCCTACTGACTCTCACAGCTATCTGGACTATTCCTCTTCTCACCCTGTCTCTTGCAAAAATGCCATCCCCTTCTCGCAATTCCTCCGTCTCTGCCACATCTGCTCTCAGGATGAGGCTTTTCATTCCAGGACGAAGGAGATGTCCTCCTTTTTTAAAGAAAGGGGCTTCCCTTCCCTTCCTCCACCATCAACTCTGCTCTCAAACACATCTCCCCCATTTCATGCACATCTGCTCTCACTCTATCCTCCTGCCACCCCACTAAGAATAGGGTTCCCCTTGTCCTCACCTACCACCCCACCAGCCTCCGGGTACAACATATAATTCTCCGTAACTTCCTCCACCTCCAAAGGGATCCCACCACTAAGCACACCACCTGGCACTTATCCTTGTAAGCGGAACAAGTGCTACACATGCCCTTAACACTTCCTCCCTCCCTACCATTCAGGGCCCAGACAGTCCTTCCAGGTGAGGTGACACTTCACCTGTGAGTCGGCTGGGGTGATATACTGCGTCCAGTGCTCCTGATGCGGCCTTCTACATATTGGCAAGACCTGACGCAGACTGGAAGATCATTTCGCTGAACACCTACGCTCTGTCCGCCAGAGAAAGCAGGATCTCCCAGTGGCCACACATTTTAATTCCACATCCCATTCCCATTCTGACATGTCTATCCACGGCCTCCTCTACTGTAAAGATGAAGCCACACTCAGGTTGGAGGAACAACACCTTATATTCTATCTGGGTAGCCTCCAACCTGATGGCATGAACATTGACTTCTCAAACTTCCACTAATGCCCCAATTCCCCCATCCATTATTTATTTATTTATATACACACTTTCTTTTTCTCTCTCTCTCCTTTTTCTCCCTCTGGCCCTCTCACTATATCCCTTGCCCATCCTCTGGGTTTCCCCCCTCCCCTTTTCTTCTTCCCTCAGTCTCCTGTCCCATGATCCTCTCATTTCCCTTTTGCCAATCACCTGTCCAGCTCTTGGCTCCATCCCTCCCCCTCCTGCCTTCTCCTATCATTTCCGATCTCCCCCCCTCCCACTTTCAAATCTCTTACTAGCTCTTCTTTCAGTTAGTCCTGATGAAGGGTCTCAGCCCAAAATGTCGACTGTACCTCTTCCTATAGATGCTGCCTGGCCTGCTGCATTCATCAGCAACTTCTGTGTGTGTTGCTTGAAACTCCAGCATCTGCAGATTTCCTAGTGTTTGTGAGTTTAAAATGATTCCCATTTTACAAAGACTCTGATATGACTGATAAAACAGATCTAGTAATTACAAGGAAGTGCCTAACAACTCTCAGTCTCTCCTTTATCACCTTACATTGGTGGTCACCAACCTTTTTAAGCCCAAGATCCCCTACCTTGACCTTAGTGAAAGGCAAGATCTATCCACTAAATCGTTTAGAGAAAAAGCAGCTTAGATTGTACTGACAATTTGAAGCCTTTTATTTGGGCTAATTGTACAGTATTTGAATTACACAAAATACTTTTGTCAAACTTTCAAATTAATTCAAACAAGAAAACACTGTAACTAGCATATCAAACAGCTGTCTTTCTTTAAGAATATTACAATACTTCACACCTTTAATTCTAAGTTTCATTATTTAATTTTATTTCAACATGAAAAGTAAATGAATAAAAATTGACTGTTACAATCAGTGTGATGACTGGGGCTGAATACTTTCAATAACTACAGACAGCCAGTCTGAGACAGCCTGTGAGGTGTCTGTCAGTAAGACAGCTCCTGTACTTAGATTTAATAATTTTCATCTGTGAAAATGCAATTTCACATAGACAAGTTGACACAAAGTAGGCACTGACTTTTAGTGCTATAAAACCAATGCGCACATGGCGCGTTGCTGGGGCCCCATCAGTAGTACTTACCACCAGTTTATGAATGTAGATGTCATTTACACTGACATTTTTTAAACTCATTGCAAGTAACCTCACCTCTCGTTCTCTCCTTTAATTGCAAAAGAGTGAGGAAGTCCTCCTTTGTTGTAAAATCCTGGAAAGCCATTCTGACAAATACAACAAGCTGAGCAGTTTGCTTTACGTCCAGGGATTCATCGAACTGTAGTGAAAAATATTCACAGAGTGACAAGTCCTTTAACACTTGTCAATCCACGTCCTCTGACAGTGACTCTACCCTCCTTGTCACTGTTGCAGGGCCATGTGGTATATTATGAATTGCAGTTATAATGTCGTTTTTGTTTTTAAAGTTATTAAAAACAGTCTCTGTGGTAATGGCCATTGCTTCCTTGAATAAATCGCCATCTGTAAAAGGCTTCTTGTGTTTAGCCAAAAGGTGACTTACACGAAATGGTGCTTCAATAGCAGCCTCATTTTGAGCAGCATGTTTTGTGAAAAATGATTGCTGGGCCTTCAACCCCGATTTCAGCTCCTCAACTTTCCTGGCACGAATTGCGCTCTTTGGGGGGTAGGTGTCTTTAAATTTCTGGTGGTTGGTGTTGTGGTGCTGCTCCAGATTCCCTCTTTTAGTCAGTGCTTGTGTTTGGTGGCACAACATAAATACACACTTGTCTTTCACCAAGGCAAACAGAAATTCCTGTCCCCACTCTGGATGGAACTTGTACATTTTCACCTTCTTTCGTGGAGCTCTGCCATGCTATCAGGATATCACGAGCGAGTACCTTATTCAGTGGTCCCCAACCTCCGGGCCACGGACCGATACCGATCCGCGAAGAATGCAGTGGTGCAGCGGTAGTTGGAACACACCCAGCACATCTTTAAGAAAAAAGCCGAAATAAACAAGCTAATTAATTAGGTGCCGCCCGGCACGTAAATGTCAGCCCAGATCAGAGGCGAGTGCCGATTGCGTCGCCTCTGATCTTGGCCGACATTTACGTGCTGGGTGGCACCTAATTAATTAGCTTGTTTATTTCGGCTTTTTCTTAAAGATGTGCTGGGTGTGCCCTGACTACAGCTGCACTGCTGCATTCTTCGCGGATTGGTATCGGTCCACAGCCCGGAAGTTGGGGACCACTGCCGTATATTGATGTTTGCGACAGTCTGTACTCTTATCTAATCTAATTAGTCATTTTGATGCAGCACAAGCTACGCTGAAAACGCGGTGCATGGCGGGGGAACTACACACACGCGCACTGGGCAGAAAGAACGGAACTAAAACCCTGCAACCCGGAAACAATCTCTTTACAAACAGATTTCAGTAGTGAAATTATTGCTCTGTTACCAGTATCCTAATTAATCTTACTTATTTTTATAATGCTCACATTACAACAGTATTTGTGTATTTATTTTTGATTTTTTTCGGGATCTGCTGTGAAAGTCTCGAAGATCGACCAGTCGATCACGATCGACGGGTTGGCGACCACTACCTTACATCAGTTAATCACACAATAGGGTTCATTGTAACTTCATAAAGCAACAAAACAGGTGGTAAAAGCGTTGAAGAATTTTAGGGTAAAATCAGTTTTACCTAAAATCATTTTTAGGGTGAAGAAAAATTGGGGTGGAATGGTAGCATAGCGGTGAACACAACACTTTACAGTACAGGTGAACTGCAGCTGCCAGTGAGGAGTTTGTACATTCTCCCTGTGAGCATGTGGGTGCCCCTTGGGTGCTCCAGTTTCCTCCCACTGTCCAAAGATGTACCGGTTGGCTGGGTAACACGATTGTAAATTGTCCCGTGATTAGGTGAGGATTAAATCAGGAGTTGTTGGGCGGCGCAGCTTGGAGGGCCAACTCCACACTGCATCTCAATAAATAAATAGAATTAAAAATTAACATCAGTTACATATTCCTCCTTTCAAATTGCCGCCTAACTCACTACATTCAATTACTGCTACTTAATAAACCTCTGTTTATAAATCTCCCATGTGGTCCATTCTGTTATTATCAATAAGAAGTTCCTTTTCTCAGAATTGCAAAATTATTCTCCTTTCCTGCTTCTGAAATAACAAAAATAATGCTCAAATTAAAAACCAAATGGACAACCTACAGCTTTTCTTCTACAAAGTGAAGGTTTTATTTGTTCTCTATAATCACCTCTTCCATCTGTCAGTTTGTTTTTCACCAGCCTTTATGACCTTCTTCGAACAAGCCCTGACACTTCTCTCCCGACTCCATCCAATCACAGGCCCATTGATTTTTTTTTTCTCTCGGTCACTTCTCTTTTTCTTTTGAAACATGAACTCTCTATGATTTTCTAAAAGCACATTTTTCCTCCTCATTGCCCGTGGCTTAACTTGCTGTACGTTTCCAATATTTTCTGTTTTGAGGTTTCCATTATTTTTTTGTTAAGGTGTACAAGACCTCACGTTGTAGTCATATTTACCACATATTTCTGCTGTAGCTTCCAACATTTTCGTATACTTGGATACATTTTGCTGAAGGGATACAGATAAAGCAATGGCAGTCAACCTTTTTGATTCTCGATGTCACTAACAATGTGGTGGAAGAACTGAACGGATCAAGGAACATCTGTGGGAGGAAAGGAATTGTTGATGTTTTCAGTTGAAACTCTATCAAATTCTTTTTCTCCCACAGATACTGTTTAACTTATTGAGTTCTTCCAGCAGATTATTTGCTGCTCCAGATTGCACTGTCTTGTGTCTCCATGCTTCTTCATGCTTTGCCCTTGCGTAGACATAACAAAGGTTATAAATATTAAAGATTAGCATTACTTGCCACATGTACATCAAACCGTGCAGTGAAATGCTTCATTTGCAGCAAATCAAATCAGTGAGGAGTGTGCTGGGCTGCCTGCAAGTGTTGCCATGCTTCCAGTGTTAGCATTGCATGCCCACAACACACTAACCAGATCCCTTACATCATTAGAATGTGGGAGGAAACCAGAGCACCTGGAAGAAACCCACGCACTCATGGGGAGAATGCCCTGACCATAGACCATAAGACATAGGAGCAGAATTAGACCATTCAGCCCATCGAGTCTGTTCCGCCATTCTATCATGGCTGATCCCAGATCCCACTCACCCCATACTCCTGCCTTCTCGCCCTATCCTTCGATGACCAATCAGGAAACGACCAACTTTCACCTTATTTATACCCACGGACTTGGCCTCCACTACAGTCTGTGGCAGAGCATTCCAAATATTCACTCTCTCTGGCTAAAAGAAATCCTCCTTGCCTCTGTTCTAAAAAGTTGCCCCTAAATTTTGAGGCTGTGCCCTCTAGTTCCAGGTACCCCCACCATAGGAAACATCCTCTCCACATCTACCCTATCTAGTCCTTTCAACAGTCAGTAGGTTTCAATGAGGTCCGCCCCACCCTGACATTCTTCTAGAAATATATGTACTTAGATAAAATACTTACTTCAAACTTTGAACTGCTTCATCCCAGAGATCAACCTAATGAACAGATGGTCAGAGTCATTGAGTCGCAGAGCAATAGAGCATGGGTACCGGCCCTTCGTTACAATGGTTCCATACCAACATTGTAGCCCACTCGCCTAGTCCCCATTTCCTGGGTTTGGCCCATATCCCTCTAAGTCCCATCCTGCCATGTACTTGAACAATACTGCTTTACCCACTTCCACTGAGAGCTACTTCCATATTATCACCACCTATGATGTGGAGGAATTACTCCTCGAGTCGCTTTTACATTGTAAAGACCATAAGTGTTTTGATCATTGACCGTGCAAATCATATGAAATTCACATAGGGCAGCCAGCATGAAGCAGTCAGGCTGAGGTCTCAGTTCCAAGATGAAGTCGAAGTCGGGAATATTGCTATTTGCATGAGTACATGTATGCACAGGTTCAAAAGTTTCATTTGAGGCAGCCTCACAGGCACAGGTGCACAACATTTGATTATAAGGGCAAGCGGTTTCTTTACTAAACGTTTTCGAGATTCTCAAAAGGTTAGTGTTGTTTGCCACATATACATCGAAACATCAGAGCATACAGTGAAATGCGACATGCTGGCGGCAGCCCACAAGCTTTCAGCGTCAGCATAGCATGCCCACAACTTACTGACCCTAATCTGCACGTCTTTGGAATGTGGGAGGAAACCAGAGCACCCAGAGGAAACCCACACTGTCGCGGGGACAATGTACAAACTCCTTGCAGCCAGCGGCGGAAATTGAACCCAGGTCGCTGACACTGTAAAGCGTTACACTACAGTAGCCCCATCTCCCAGGTGATATGTTAGATTGCAGGTCTGTCAAAAACATTCAGATATGGCCCAAATGCAGAGAGAGAGAGAGAGAGAGAGAGAGACTGTAGCGGGTCAAGCATACACTGACTTTAATAGGACCTTAAAGAAGCTTTGATAACATTCACAAGGAAAACATAAATTATCCACAATTTTTGCAAGAATGAATGCAATTATAGTGTAAAAGCCTAGTCTATTGTAATGAAAAGGGGTCGGGTCATTGTGTCGCTATACTGAGGTATTGATTATGTTAGTGAATGATCAGTTGAAGGGAAGTAGCTGTTCTGGTGGTTTGGAATGTCAGGCGTTTGTACCTCCTGCCCGATGTTAGTTGCAGGAAGGTGGCGTGGCCCAGAGGATAGGGGTTTTAGATGATTCAAAGCAGCTGTAACTTACTGTGAGAACTTACCTTCTTTTTGTCCCTGGCTCCTGGTAAAATCATGCTTATAAAAGTGACCTATTGCCTCTGGGCGATCAGAAACTGCATTGTTTTTCCACGCATTTTAAAGGTTGATTTATTAACAGATCAGAAAGTGCTGTGAACAACTGTCAGGATCATGGCAAATGCGGAAGATTAACAGGCCATTTATTCGATGGCAATATATTGATTTACTGGAGTTTTTGAACAGCCCAATGCGTAATATAATATATTGTTTATTTTCCTAAGCCAATCCATTATAAAATAAGCACAAGATTGCCTTGAGGAGATTACCTTGTCCTCTGTTCCTTCACATCAGTTTAGAATAGTTGTGATTATAAAGCCATAGCTTTCAGATCATGTTTACAATTTCAAGGTAATTTGTAGAAGTCTTCGTATGTTTAGGATAAACAAAATTTATCCTGTTACTTTTTATCATTACATAGAAAAGCCGTTGCTTCTTCCGAGGGCAAGCATAATGGTATTGCTTTGCAGGGTGAAAGGCAAAGTAGTAGTAGTCATACTTTATTGATCCCGGGGGAAATTGGTTAAACCAAGATGGCACCAAGCTTCAACCTTCTTGAGGCCCGATTCATATTCAGTTGATTTTTAAATTGTTTTGTAGGTTTCAAGGGATGTTTTTTGGGACAGAGGGGAGCTAGGGGTCAGGGTACAATATAGAGACAAAGTGTGGGGAAACTATTGGTGAGATTGGAGTCTATAATTCTCTGTTCCGCATTTAAAGGCTAGCAGTGCAGACTTAGGCCATCCATGATCGGATATTGGGCAGCATAGAATAGATGAGGGACCCACCCCAGGTCAGTGAGTTGTCAACGGGTTCCGGAGTCGAAATTCCACATGACCAGGAGGAATGAGTTCTGATGATCCCCTGGATCAATGAGACTGGAGTATGAGGCCTGGTGTCAGCGATTATCATGTTCTGGGCTTGATGCCGAGAATCAAAGCCCAAGAGTCGAGAAGGAAGTCCGGAATCCAAGGCCCGTTGACCAGAGCCGAGTCTGCAAATCTTTTTGAGTTCACTGCGGAGGTTGAAGCCCCACGCCTGAAGGCCTGTCCTGGAGTTAAAAAACTGTGCATGTGTGTGGACAGGCGGGACGAATGGAGTTTGTTTTTACTTTGTTGCTTGTTGTGTTCTGTGTTGTTCTGAGGAGAATTTTGGGCATGCTTTGTTGGCATCGGTATGTGTGGTGACACTTCGTGGGTGGCCCCTAGCACACCCTCAGGTGTGTTCATTGTTAATGCAGACGATGCCTTTCACTGTATGTTTTGATCGGAATCAGCTTTATTATCACCGGCATGTGTTGTGAAATTTGTTAACTTAGCAGCAGCAACTGTACAATGCAATACATGATAATATAGAAAGAAAAAAATAATTAAACCAATTATACTAAGTATATATATGTATATTAAAAAGTTAGATTAAAAATAGTATAAAACAGAAATAATATAGTGAGGTAGTGTTCATGAGTTCATTGTCCATTTAGTAATCTGATGGCATAAGGGAAAAAGCTGTTTCTGAATCACTGAGTGTGTGCTTTCAGGCTTCTGTACCTCCTTCCAGACAGTAACAATGAGAAGACAGCATATCCTGGGTGATGGGAGTCCTTAATAATGGACGCCGCTTTCCTAAGGCACCACTCCTTGACAATATCTTGGATACTATGGAGGCTAGTATCCAGGATGGAGCTAATTTTACAACTTTCTGTAGCTTCTTCAGTCCTGTGCAGTAGCCACCCACCCCCCACCCATAACAGACAATAATGCAGCCTGTCAGAATGCTCCCCATGCTACATCTACAGAAGTTTTCAAGTGTTTTAGGTGACAAACTAAATCTCTTCTAATGAAATATACCCACTGACTTGCCTTCTTTATAGCTGAATTGATATGTTGGGACCAGGTTAGGTCCTCAGAGATCTTGACACCCAGGAATTTGACATTGCTCACTCTCTCCACTTGTGATGGCTCTATGAGGATTGGTTCATGTTCTCTCACCTTACACTTCCTAAAGTCCGCAATCATCTCTTTGATCTTACTGACAATGAGTGCAAAGTTGGTGCTGCGACACCACTCAACTAGCTGGTATATCTCACCCCTGTCTGCCCTCTCCTCTCCATCTGAGATTCTACATCTGAGATGTATGTACACATGATAAATAAACGTGAATATTGAATCTTGACAGTCAGGAAGAATCCTAGGGTCATAGTGTGGACAGTGCTATACTGGCCCCAATATATTTAAGTCTCTTTGTCCAGAGCCGCTGCCCGGTGTCCTTGCTTTTGAATCATTTCCCACTTTGTTATTTAAGCACGGATCACTGTGAGTGGGTTACACAAATCAGCAGCTGTCAAGCTACAGTCCCTCCAGCCAGTTACTGAAACATAACTGGGCTATTAATAGAAAGGTCCTTCTCTGGCTGCAGTATGCCCACTTCCATTGAAAGAAATGTAAAATGGAGACTTTTATTTCCAAAGCTGAGTCAGTAACAAAGTAAACAACAGGAATTCTGCAGATGCTGGAAATTCAAGCAACACACATCAAAGTTGCTGGTGAACGCAACAGGCCAGGCAGCATCTCTAGGAAGAGGTGCAGTCGATGTTTCAGGCCGAGATCCTTCGTCAGGACTAACTGAAGGAAGAGTGAGTAAGGGATTTGAAAGTTGGAGGGGGAGGGGGAGATCCAAAATGATAGGAGAAGACAGGAGGGGGAGGGATGGAGCCAAGAGCTGGACAGGTGATTGGCAAAAGGGGATACAAGAGGATCATGGGACAGGAGGTCCGGGAAGAAAGACAGGGCGGGGGAACCCAGAGGATGGGCAAGAGGTATATTCAGAGTGACAGAGGGAGAAAAAGGAGAGTGAGAGAAAGAATGTGTGCATAAAAATAAGTAACAGATGGGGTACGAGGGGGAGGTGGGGCCTAGCGGAAGTTAGAGAAGTCGATGTTCTTGCCATCAGGTTGGAGGCTACCCAGACGGAATATAATGTGTTGTTCCTCCAACCTGAGTGGCCACACATTTTAATTCCACATCCCATTCTCATTCTGACATGTCTATCCACGGCCTCCTCTACTGTAAAGATGAAGCCACACTCAGGTTGGAGGAACAACACCTTATATTCCATCTGGGTAGCCTCCAACCTGATGGCATGAACATCGACTTCTCTAACTTCCGCTGATGCCCCACCTCCCCTCGTACCCCATCTGTTACTTACTTGTATACACACATTCTTTCTCTCATTCTCCTTTTTCTCCCTCTGTCCCTCCGCATATACCTCTTGTCCATCCTCTGGGTCCCCCCCCCCCTTGTCTTTCTTCCCGGACCTCCTGTCCCATGATCCTCTCATATCCCTTTTGCCAATCACCTGTCCAGCTCTTGGCTCCATCCCTCCCCCTCCTGTCTTCTCCTATCATTTTGGATCTCCCCCTCCCCCTCCAACTTTCAAATCCCTTGCTCACTCTTCCTTCAGTTAGCCCTGACGAGGGGTCTCGGCCTGAAACGTCGACTGCACCTCTTCCTAGAGATGCTGCCTGGCCTGCTGCGTTCACCAGCAACTTTGATGTGTGTCAATAACAAAGTAGCTAAGTCTTGGTAAAGCAGATTTTACTTCATGCAGGGCATCAGATGGGTGTCAGAAGTGTTATTTTAGGAAAAGAACCATGGCTCAGTATGAATTGTACAGGATTTGTGATCAGTGCACACTTGTCAGCTCTCGAAACCTCTTTCCCTAGAGGGTTTCACACAGCAGTGATGGGCAGAGTGCCAAGCCCTGTTCACAATCCTAGACACACATTCTCTCCTAATCTTTCCAGAATAGTCACATTTAGGTGGATTCTACCTTCATTTTTATTTGCTGAATTTTAAGATTTATTACTGAAACTTAAAAGGAGGACAGGACAATTTATTGAGTCAAAGCAAAGTTACAGTTCTAGAAGTAACAAGCCATTTAAGCCATTTACATTATAGTGTTGGTACTGTCTGCATTTACTTTCAGACAACAAATGAACTGAGCTACCTGCTGATATTATGGCATATGATCTCATCCGATGTAGACATAGCTTGAATGAAGTTGGTTCTCTATTATAGCAAACAGGGACATTGTAATTTTCTACAGTTTAATCATTTCTATTATTCAAATTAATGCAAAACTTTCTAGAATTAATGCATGCAAAATAATTACTTTCTTCCATTACTGTGAGTTTCCTTTCCATTCGTATGAAATCCCGTTGTCAGCATAATAGACAGAGAAAAATGAGAAATACTCAGCAAGTTAAGCAGCAGCAGTATCTGTGGAGTGGAGAATAGAATAAGTGCTTTAGGTTAATGAACTATTTGAACATTTAGGAAAGCAAGGATCTTTTAAGCTGCACAGATGGGGGAGGGCTAGGGAGAACATCTCTGCAACTTCCAACATCTCTGTTTCAAATTTTTCCCAGTCCCAATGAAAGGTTACCACATGTCAGTAACACACACAAAATGCTGGAGGAATTCAACTTGTGAAGCAACATCCAAGGGGAGGAAGAATGTGTCAACATTTTGGGCCAAGACCCTTCATCAGGACTGATACGTCGGTTCTGTTTCACTCTCCACGGATGCTGCCTGGCTGGCTGAACATTTCTAGCACTTGGCGTTTTTATTTCAGATTCACTGCATCCACAGCTTTTTGCATTATAATTGCTGTTGTGAAGAATATGTTGCAGTTGTCGGTGTGGTAATGGGTTAAATACTTTCAAGCAGGTATATGAAATTCACTTGACTGAAGTAATTGTGGTCAAGCTAATACTCCAAAATAATTTTATTTTTGGTTCTGACAGCCCCAGTGGTATTGCCTGCTGGGAACTGAAGTTCTTTATTATATGCGTGCATAATAACGCATCTTCCCCCTTCAAGAAAAACAAACACAATACTATGTCACCATAAACCTGCAAGAAACAATAATGCTTTCCAAAAAAGATACTTAAATTCTGTAGTCAGTCCCTTTTTCACTTACGAACTATCAATCAGTCTTTGAGGTGGTTTAATGATCCTTATTGATCTGCTATATGTTTCCATAGGTGTATTGCTAGTATTTGGTGCATTAATATTTGTGCCTTTCTGAGAATTCTGATAAACAAATTTATTCTTTACATTTGCTGGCCCCTTTGGTGCACTAACAGGTGATGTGTCACAGTTATGTGTTGGAGTTTGTGGTTGTAGACCCACACGGTTCCTTCTCAGAAGTGTTCCTCATTCTGTCTGGATCTGGTAGGAATGTGGAGCAGCTTCCTCTTACACGTATCCTTGCCTGGACCATGTGCCAGAATCATGATCTCAGATTCTCACTTGATTTCCACGCTTCAGGACTGGTAGGCTTTTTGCAGTTCTGTCTTGATACTGTTTCCATCTCTCCTTCCCTTTCACCTTTGTCAATTTGACCTTGTGAGCTCCTTTGGGTGTCAACAGGTTTTCGTGCACTGGAAGAGTGTGTATGCATTGACCCATCAGCACTTGGGCTGGTGAAAGGCCATTCTGCAGTGGAGCACTTCTGCAGATCATCAGACTTAGGTAGAAATCCCCTCACCCATTTGCATTTCCTTCATGAGACTCTTTACCATGACCGAACTCTCTGCTGGGCCATTGGATTTTGCATGATATCGGCTTCAAGTTATATGTCAAAACCCCCAATTGTTAACAAAGGCAAATTCACAGCTGAAAAATTCTGGACAGTTGTCTGATACCATTTCTCATGGAACTCCATTCCTCGCAAACACAGCCTTCAGGAAGGTGATAACCACTTTGCTGGACTTTGATTGCAGTGTTGCAACATCTGGGTAATTGAAAAAGTAGTCTGTTACAACAATGTGACTCTTCCCATAACATTCAACAAAGTCTACACCAACTTTGAAGCACAGCCTGTCTGGTACAGGGTGTGGTCTTGTTTGCTACTTTGGTCTATAGGTAAGACATATCTCACATGAAGCAGTGGTCTGGCTGATGTCTTCATTCATTCTAGGCCAGTACATCATTTCATGAACTCTTCGTTTACATTATTCCTCACCAAGATGCCCTTCATGTTTCTTCTGGTACATTTCTTTGTGTAGCGACACTGGAATCACAAACCTGTTCCCTTTGGAGACCATATCATCCACTGCTGACATTTCAGCTCTGCGTGCCCAATTATCCCGAATACACGTTGGACATTCGTTCTTAGTTGCTGGCCATCCTTTCTGTATTATCTCTTTGAGCACTTTCATTGTTTCATCTGTCCCTGCTGCTCTCTGAATCTTCCGTGTTCTATTGGGAGACATTGGAATGGAGGTGGCAATCAGGTCAACATAGGCCTGTATATCTACATTAATCTCTTGACCACTCTTTTCTTTCTTGTTGACTGCTTAAGACAGTGCATCAGCAACAAACATATTTTCCCGGTATGTTGATCATATTTGTGTCATAATTCTGCAGCCTTATCAACATGCGCTGTATCCTGATGGGACAGTCATTCAGTGGTTTGGACATAATTGAGACTAGTGGTTTATGGTCTGTCTTCACTTCAAAAGTTTGTTCATTGATGGAACATCTTGCATGTATACATGCTGGTGTGGAGCTCTTTCTCTATGTGTGCATGGTTGTCTGCTGCACTTGTTAAAGCCCTTGATGCATAGGCCACAGGTCATCATGCTGCTGCGGTAGAACTACTCCAAGGCCGCACCGGGACCCATCAGCCAAGTTCCCAGTACACATTTCCGGACTGTAAAACTTCAGCACAATCCCTTCAGTTAGGACTCCTTTCAGCAGCTGGAAGCACTCTTCTTGCTTGTGAGACCAAATCTACTCATTTTCCTGCTCAGGGAATGACCTAACTTGGCTGAGTGGTATGATAGCAACAACCTCTTACTGATGTCAATAAGACCAAGGAGCTGATTGTGGGCTTCAGGAGAGGGAAACCAAAGGACCCTGAGCCAGTAATCATTGGAGGATCGGAGGTGGAGAGGGTCCGTAACTTTAAATTCCTGCAAGTCACTATCTCGATGGACCAATTATATAAGTATTATTGTGAAGAAAGCACGACAGCACCTCTACTTCCTCAGGAGTCTGTGGAGATTAGATATGCCATCAAAAAAACTTGGCAAGCTTTGGTAGATGTGTGGTGGAAAGTTTGCTGACTAGCTGCATTACAGCCAGGTATGGGAACACCAATGCCTTTGAGTGCAAAATCCTACAAAAGGTAATGGATTCAGCCCAGTACATCATGGGTAAAACCCTCTCAACCATTGAGCACATTTACATGAAACATTGCCATAGGAAAGCAGCATCCATCATCAAAGATCCCCACCACCCAGGCCATGTTCTTTTCTCACTGCTGCCATCAGGTAGAAGCTACAGGTGCCTCAGGACTCGCATCACCAGGTTCAAGAACAGTTACTACCCCTCAACCATCAGGCTCTTGAACAAAGAGGGATGGGTACACTCATTTAAGGACTCTGTTCAAAGGTTTCAAAGGTACATTTAACGTCAGAGAAATGTGTACAATATACATCATGTAATGCTTTTACTTTTCAACCATCCATGAAAACAGAGGAGTGCCCCCAAAGAATGAATGACAATTAAATGTTAGAACCCCAAAGCACCCGCCCAGCTCCCCTCCCTCCCAACGTAAGTGGCAGCAAGCAACAATCCCCCCTCCCCCCACCAGCAAAAAAAAGCATCAGCATCCGCCACCGAGCACTCAAGCGTGAGCAAAGCAACAGCAAAGACACAGACTTGTGGTACCCCAAAGTCTACTTGGTCACCCGGCATTCGACATACCACAGGCTCTCTCTCTCCCTAATAAGGGAGAAAGAGGTGTCTCCGTTTCACAGCGAGAGGGGAGACATAACAAACAACTCACTAGTTTATGATGTTAAAAATCTGTTGCATTGCTTTTTCCAAGCTCTGTGCCCAAAGGTCTCGGGTCTCTGGGCACACAGCCAGAGATCTTCCATCTCCAATGATACACCAATCTCCTGCAGAGGCACCGACCTCCGATTCCCCCGTCTCCAGAGCCATGAAATCTTGGTCCTCTGAAGGCGAGCGAAGCTATTAGGCCGATCCCTTGACATGTCGAACAACAGCCATTCGTGATATCCCGAGAGCGGATCCCATTCCCACAAAGAATCGCGATCAGCATATAACTCCAGGTCAGGCTCTTCAAAAGAACCCTGAAAGGGAAAAATAGAGATATTAAAGATGGAAATAGAGCTGTTTCCAAAGATGCAAGCAGAGGAGTTGCCGTTAGGCACCATTAATCCTCCTAAGCTCTTCCTTCTGTTAGTTGTTAGTTTATGCTCATTATTTATTGCCATTGACTTATATCTGCATTTGCACAGTTTTTTTTTTAAGTTTACAGTTCCTGATATTTACAGTTCACAGTTACTGTTCTGAAGATTTGCTAAGTAAGCCTGCAGAAAAAGAACTCAGGATTGTATGTGATGATATGTATGTACTCTGAAAATAAATTTAACCTTGGACTCTGAACTTTGAACTAAGCTGTGATGACGCAGTAGACAGTCAAAGGATGAACTTAGCCAGGTAAGTCACCAACCAAAGAAATGTCTCACCTCTTCCTTGTTTTGGGGTCTATCCATGTTTTCAGTGGCAACATCTGTCTTGGGTCAAGCTTCATTCCCACTCCCATATGATATCTCATAAGAAGTCAGTAACTTAACACCAAATTCACATACTCTTTATGTAATTTCTAATTGACATCCAGTGTCATGTCAAGCACCTGTTCATCCTTGGTGGACCCCCAGAAGATGATGTCATCCATCATGGTCTCAACACCAGGTATGCTCTCAAGGATCATGTGGATGGTTTTATGATCAACTTCTGGTGCAGCCGGAATCCCATATGGTAGCTGAAGGAAGCAATATCTTCCCTGTGCTGTGTTAAAAGTATGCAGTCTTAGACTTACCTCATCCAGCTTCATCTGCCAAAACCCAAATGATGCGTCAAGTTTGTTAAATCACTTGGCACTTGCAAACCGGGACATGATCTTCTCCTGTGTTAGCAATTTAAAGTGCTCTCTCCTGATGGCTTTATTGAGCTCTCTTGGGTCTGGAAATATCCGCAATTCTTCATTTTTCTTTTGCACAATGACCAGTGAACTCACCCAATCTGTTGGTTCTTCAAGGTTCTGTATGACATTTATCTATTCCATGCATTCTAGTTCTTGTTTATGTCTGTCCCTAAGTGGACATGGAACTTTCATGCATGCATGGACAACAGGAGCTACTGTCTCATCTACATAGATTTTGTGTACACCAAGTAAGCATCTGGGCCTCCAAAGACATCTGTGTACTCTTCCATGAGTGAAGTGTGGTTTGTGGTCTGTGAAGCCACTACAAACACTCTTTTCATGAAGTTGAACTTATCACATGCACTCAGACCTAATATTGGCTGCACTCTCTTTTCTACCACCAGTAGCTGTGGCTTTATGTGCTGACCCTTGTGCTTGAAGGTCACTATACAGTCTCATTTTACTGGAATGTCCTCTCCAGTGTAGCCTGTCACTTTTAACTTTGCCGGGTAAATCTTCTTCTTTACTTTGAGAGTCTTGTTATGATCCACATATAACAGTTTCCCCTGGGCTCCGGTGTTAAGCTTGAATGGAATTACTGTCTCATTCACAGTCAGTGGAATGATCCATTCTGTTTTTCTAGCACCAGCAGTCTGCAGAAAATCTACAAAGACTTCCTCCATTTCCTTAGCAACTGTGTTCTCTTGGCAACCCCACATTTGCAGCACTTTGCAAAATTATTCTTCTTCCCACAGTTATTGCAAGACTTTCCATAAGCAGAACATTTCTTTGGAATGCGTCTACCTGCATGCTTGCATTTGAACCTCTGCTTTTGCTTTGGGAAACACCTTGTGCTTTGCCCCTCTGTTTCCACACCATGCGCTGTTGTTTCTGCTTTGTGCAGCTCCTTAGCTTGTGCTCGTGTGGTCTCCACTGCCCTACACATATTCACAGACTTTTTAGCATCAAATCTTCTTCATGGAGCAAGCTTTCTCTGAGCCCATTATCTGAGATTCCACAAACTATTTTGTCTCTGACTAGTGAGTCTCTCAAATCTCCAAACTCACAGAACTTACTCAGTGTGAGAATCTCAGTTAAATATTGGTCAAAGCTGATACCTTGTTTCTGGTTACAGGAAAAGAACTTATATCTCTGAAATGTGACATCATTACTTGGGAAAAAATACTCCTCAAATTTTGTCATCAAAGTGTCCAATGTAAAGGCAGTCTCACAATTTGAAAGCTGTTATAGATGTCCAAACATCTTCACCAATTGCATGCAGAAAGATAGACCCTTTCAATTTTTCATCCCCCCACTCCTGCTCCACTAGCCACCATATATTTATATATATATGGAATCGCTGTCTGAAGCGTTTCTAGTTTTCCGATACATTGCCGATAAACTGTATAGGTGTGTGAACACTTAGCTTATTCACGATTGAAATTTTTCAGTTCTCAACTGGATTTCTTGGAGAATCCAGTATACTTCAGGACACAATGTGCTCTGTCACCTCACTGGCCTGCTTCGTTCCATCACTTTCCGTCTAGCATCTCTTTCTTCAGTCGTTCACAGTATTCATTTAGTGTCCATGTTTAGATCTCGCACTGACTTCTGACACCATGTTATGTTTGTTCTTTGTTAAGACAAACAACATGGGTAAAAACACTAGAACTATTTTATTTGCAGAGTTACAGCAACGGCTTTTGCTCCAGCCCAAGTACGTGCGGCACGCTCACTTATGTCATTTCTGGTTCTGGGTGATCCACCTGCATAGCCCCCTGGGAACTGAAGTTCTTTATTATGTACATGCATAATAACACAATGCCTATTTGGAGAAAATTATTTCCTTGACTATTTAGGAATTAATTTTCCCTTTTACACCTCCTGCATTGGGTGTTAGATTGGGCCACATACAATTATCTTAATAGAAATGCACAGATACATGAGGATTATTCAACCTGTGGAAACTTGCACTGAAGCAATGCGATAGAGAGGATATATATCACTTTTGATCGAGGCAACAAGAGTTTAATTTTATAATGCAAATGTCAAGCACATGAGGATCAGCAATTCCAGGGCTTGTACACACACTGTGGTGGAGCACAGACTGTGTGATATAGAGCAGCACAGTAGCGTAGCAGTTAGCATAACACTTTACAGTGCCAGATCGGGGTTCAATTCCTGCCACTGTCTCTAAGGCGTTCTTACATTCTGCCTGAGACTATATGTGTTTCCACTGAGTGTTCTGCTTTCCTCCCACATTGTAAAGATGCACAGGTTAGGGATAGTGAGTCGTGAGCACGCTATATTGGCGCTGGAAGCATGGCGACAAATTGGGTCTACTTTGAGCTACACATTTCACAGTATGTTTCGATGTACAAGTGACAAATTAACCTGATCTTTATCTTTATCATTATATGTCTCACCTGTCTCATGCCGGATCCTGACGGAGAGGGGAGAAGATTAGAGGTGCAAGATCGGGAGTGGAAAAGGCCCAATAGGTTTTACTAAAAGGTATGGATGATGGGTGGGTGAGATGATCAGGGGAATATTCCAGGAGTGAGAGTAACTTGTGTGATATAGGCAAGTTGGATTGAAGAGCCCTGTTTCTGTGCATTATGAGTCTATGGCTCTAAGACTGGTATGGAGAGCAGATTCATAAACATGTGAAATTCTGCAGAAGCTGGAAATCCAAAGCAACACACGCAAAATGCTGGAGGAACTCAGCAGGTCAGGTAGCACCTATGGAAATGAATCAGTCGACATTTCAGGCCCAGACCATTGTGCAGGAAAGGGGAACAAAAGGGCACGACTTCAGGATTGAAGAATGTCCATTTAGAACAGAGATACGGGGTAATTGCTTTAGTCAGAGGGTGGTAAATCTGTGGAATCTGTTGCCATGAGTGGCTGTGGAGGCCAAGTCACCATTTAAGGCAGAGATAGATAGGTTCTTGATTAGCCAGGGCATCAAAGGGTATGGGGAGAAGGCAGGGAAGTGGGAATGACTGGAAGCATTGGATCAGCCCATGATTGAATGGCAGAGCAGACTCAATGGGCTAACTTCTGCTCCTATAGTTTATGATCTTATGGTCTTATGCCAGAATGAAAAGATGGGAGGAGGGGAAATAGGATGCCTAGAAGGTGATAGGTAAAGCCAGGTAGGTAGGAAAGGTAAAAGGCTGGAGAGGAAGGAATCTAATAGGAGAACAGAGTGGTCATGGAAAAAAGGGAAGGAGAAGGGAACCCAGGGGGAGGCAATAGGCAGGTGAGAAGAGGTAAGAGGCCAGAGCAGTGAATAGAAGAAGGCGGGAGGGGAAGGATTTTTTTTACGGGAAGGATATTTTTCCTGGAAGGAGAAATTGACATTCATGCTATCAGGATGGAAGTTGATAGGAGTGGAGAGTGGGTAACAGAGAAAGGGAGGGAGGAGTGGACCCAAGCAGAATTGATAGGCAGGTGAGAAGAAGTAAAAGGTCAGAGTGGGGAGTAGAGAAGGGGGAGGATTTTTGTTCACTGGATGGAGAAATTGATATCCATACTATCAGGTTGGAGGGTACCCAGATGCATTATAAGGTGGTGTTCCCCGACCCACTGGGTGGCCTCATTATAATACAAGAGGAGGCCATGCACCAACATGTCGGAATGGGAATGGGAATTAAAATCCTTGGCTTCTAGGAATTTGGATAGTGGAGAGATGGTAAACAGAGCTGATAGGAAGCACAATCCATCATGCTAGACTCCCCAAAAAATGTCTGGATAGATTTGGGCCCTTCCTCCAATAAAGAAGCAGACTAAAATCTCCAAGGAAGGTTTGACCTTCTGTCATGATCCTTATCATCCACATACCTCAGAGCTGCAGTACGAAAAATTGTAAAAGGAGCGTAATTTGTGCCACTATTGGATGCTGATACTTTTACAATCCAAAGGTTCTTTGGAAGTCAAGACAGAGACATAAAACTTGTGGCCATTCTATTTAATGTTACAAGAATGAAGAATGAATGAGTGAGAGCTAAGGGAACAAAGAAAAAAAAGCAAAAATCTCCCATGCTCATCTCATAATCAGACCAGAGATAAATAACATTTCCATAAGACCATAAGACAAAGGAGCAGAAGTCGGCCATACGGCCCATCGAGTCTGCTCCGCCATTTTATCATGAGCTGATCCATTCTCCCATTTAGCCTCACTCCCCCACCTTCTCACCATAACCTTTGATGCCCTGGCTACTCAGATACCTATCAATCTCTGCCTTAAGTACACCCAATGACTTGGCCTCCACTGCCGCCCGTGGCAACAAATCCCACCACCCTCTGACTAAAAAAATTTCTTCGCATCTCTGCTCTGAATGGGCGCCCTTCAATCCTTAAGTCATGCCCTCTCGTACTAGACTCCCCCACCATGGGAAACAACTTTGCCACATCCACTCTGTCCATGCCTTTCAACATTCGAAATGTTTCTATGAGGTCCCCCCTCATTCTTCTAAACTCCTAGGAATACAGTCCAAGAGTGGACAAACATTCCTCATATGTTAACCCTCTCATTCCAGGAATCATTCTAGTGAATCTTCTCTGAACCATCTCCAATGTCAGCACATCCTTTCTTAAATAAGGAGACCAAAATTGCCCACAGTACTCCAAGTAAGGTCTTACCAGTGCCTTATAGAGCCTCAACATCACATCCCTGCTCCTATACTCTATTCCTCTAGAAATGAATGCCAACATTGCATTCGTCTTTTTCACCACCGACTCAACCTGGAGGTTAACCTTAAGGGTATCCTGTACGAGGACTCCCAAGTCCCTTTGCATCTCAGAACTTTGAATTCTCTCCCCATTTAAATAATAATCTGCCCTTTTATTTCTTCTACCAAAGTGCATAACCATACACTTTCCAACATTGTATTTCATTTGCCACTTCTTTGCCCATTCTCCCAATCTATCCAAGTCTCTCTGTTTCCTCAGCACTACTGGCCCCTCCACCTATCTTTGTATCATCAGCAAACTTAGCCACAAAGCCATCTATTCCATAATCCAAATCGTTGATGTACAGTGTAATTTCAGTGATAACAATTATCCTACAATATACATCAGCCAGATTCAAGTGGCATGACACCTGATACTGAAAGCTAAGAAGTTTCTAGAAAATTACAGAAGCAACTGTATCATAGTTACTGGAAAATACATGAAGCAATTACAGATATTAGATTAGATTAGATTATGAGGACACACAGTCCTCTTTTATTGTCATTTAGTAATGTATGCATTAAGAAATAATACAATGTTTTTCCAGAATGATATCACAGAAACACATGACAAACCAAGACTGAAAAACTGACAAAAACCACATAATTATAACATATAGTTACAACGGTGCAAAGCAATACCGCAATTTGATAAGAACAGACCACGGGAACGGTACAGTCTCAAAGCCTCTCAAAAGTCCCATCATCTCACGCAGACAGTGAACCTCCAGCACCGCAAACTTGCCGATGCAGCATCCCGGAAGCAACCGACCACAGTCCGACTCCAAGTCCATCCGAAAACTCCAAGCCTCCGACCAGCTCCCCGACACCGATGCACAGAGCATCATCTCCACCGAGCGCTTCGACCACGGCCCAGGCAACAGGCAACAGGCAAGGCCGAGGATTTGGAGCCTTCCCCCCGGAGATTCTCGATTGCACAGTAGCAGTGGCAGCGAAGCAGGTGTTTCAGAAGTTTCTTCAGATGTTCCTCCGTGCTTCTTCACGTCTGTCTCTATCAAGTCAGGATTGTGCACAGTATCCTACTTCACAGATACGATATCAATTCAGAACGGCAGCACGCGCTGCATCGCGCCACCATCTTCTCCTCCCTCCTCTTATATATGGGTGATTATACTATAAAAATACAAACAAGCATAGCAAAGTTAAACTACAAGAAAAATAAGAATTCTACACCCTAATCCAATGTCACCTGTATTTATTGGTGTTGATGCAAGTGTTTGATGTGCACTTCCCATGCATGAGATGTGCATATTGACCGTAAGACAGAGGAGCAGAATTGAGCCACTTACCCCACCAAGACTGCTCCAGCATTCCATCATGACTGATCCATTTGCTTCTCAGCCCCATTCGCCTGCCTCCTCCCTGTAACCTTTAGCACCCTGACTAATCAAGAACTTATCAACCTCTACCTTAAATACACCCAATGACCTTGCCTCCACAGCCACCGGTGGCAATAAATTCCATAGGTTCACCACCCTCTGCCTGAAGAAATTCCTCCTCACCTCCATTCTAAATAGATGTGCCTATATTCTGAGGCTGCACCCTCTGGTCCTAGACTCCCCCATCAGCACGAAGTTTGCTGTGTCTATACTGAGTACTGGTGTGGGCACATGGCCAAGTGGTTAAGGCATTGGACTAGCAACCTGAAGGTCGTGAGTTGGAGCCCCAGCCGAGGCAACGTGTTGTGTCCTTGAGCAGGGCACTTAATCACACATTGCTCAACGACGACACTGGTGCCAAGCTGTATGGGCCCTAATGCCCTTCCCTTGGACAACTTTGGTGTCATGGAGTGGGGAGACTTGCAGCATGGGCAACTGCTGGTCTTCCATACAACCTTGCCCAGGCCTGCGCCCTGGAGAGTGAAGACTTTCCAGGCACAGATCCATGGTCTCGCAAGACTAACGGATGCCTTTACCTTTTTTTACTGAGTACTGACTGAAGCTTAGCGACTGGATTTTAAACAAAGTCCTATAACATTGCACAAATTCCTATGTTGTTTATTTGATGTAACTTCTAGTCCTTTTGTCAGGAGATGAGTTTTAGTAATTCATACAATAAGGGGCGCCTGAGGGGAACCTTCTTCACTCAGAGGGTGGTGTAAATGTGGAGCAAGTTGCCAGGGGAAGTGGTGGGTTTGGGTTCAAGCTGAGCATTTAAGGTTAATTTGGATGAGTGTAGAACAGGCGAGGTATGGAGAGCTGTGGTCCAGAGGAGGATCAATAACACTATACAAAATAATTTGCCATTGACAGGATGGGCCTAATGTTCCTCTTTGGAAGTGCCTAATGACTCTATAAACAACAAACAAGTGAATGGAAGCATCCCTGGAGTCTTCATATGGATGGTTCACCACAAGAAGAGTGAGTTTTTGTAAAGCCAGAGATACTGCAGATGCTGGAGTTCTTGAGTCACACACACAAAATGCTTCGTCTCTGCCTGAAATGTCAACTGTTTATTCCCCCCATAGATGCCGCCTGACTTGTTGAGCTCCTCCAGCATCTTTTGTGCGTAGATTTTACGACTATCATCGGCTATTAGAATAAGATCCTCATGGAGACACACAAGACTGCAGGTGCTGGAATCTGGAATAACAATAACTTCCTGGAGGAACTCAATGTGTCAAGCAGCTGCTGTGGAGTCAAATGGACAGTCAACATTGAAATCCCGAGTATTCCTTTGCTCTTTCAACCTTGTGTCTTGCCCAGGCGTAGTGTAAAGTCAGAAGGTACCAAGGTCATTGTGTTAATTGTGTACCCATTTCCTACACGTTGTCCCATGATTGAATCTACGCACTCTGGTTAGTTCAGAATTTAGTGGGGTTTGTGGATGTCCTGTTATAAACCATTGTCACCTTTTCTTGCATAGCAACTCAGAATTTAATCCTATTTTGCAGCTGTCCTCAGGTGGAAGATGATCTCTTGTGAAACCCCTGATTCTTTGCTTACCTCAAAAACAGTTTCTAATTTCCACTGCCCATGATATTAAGTTCTACATTAAAATTTATCTCATTGCGAAGTGATATTTTGTTTAGGGGAAATATCACCCCTGCTGCATTATTCAGCTTACAAAGCCTTGGGTAAAGTGAACAGTATTACGTTTTTCCAACTTTACCAGGATGAAGAAATGGGGTATATCTCAAATGCCTTCATGCAAAAATAGGGGAAGGGAATATTTCAATCAGCTGAAAGGTCAGAATGTGATGTAATATCATCATTAATACACAGGGCGAGATACCTAGGTGCCTGGGTTGATGATCAACGGCAACTAGGCCCTTAATTGCAGTTAACTGAATAGTTCCTCCACCATCTCCTTTGTTGCTACAGATTCTAACTTCTGCAGTTTCTTGAGTCTACTAAACAATTATTATCATGGATCGTCACTAAACTTCCCTTTCCAATCACTAACATTAAAAGCATGCCTTCTAGTGTTTAATATTTCTATCTTTGGGAAACAATACTGATTTCCTTCCCTGACCAACTAGTGATGCTCAAGGGGACAGAGTTCAGGGTTTTCATAGCCTTTTAACCTGCTGCTTTGTTCTGCTTTCATTAACACCAGAGATTCCACAGATGATGGAAATTTGCAGATCCCCCTCCCTCGTTCACTCTTTTCTCGTTCCTCTGATTATCCCTTCTCTTTTCCTCACCTGTTCATCACCTCCCACTAGTTCCCTCTTCCCTCACTTTCTTTCATGGTCCGCTGCCCCTCTCATATCAGATTCTTCCTTCTTCAGCCCTTTGCCACTCCCACCTATGTCCTCCAAGATTCTTACTTTACCGCCCCTCCCCACTCACCTACTCTCCTTCTCACCTGTCACCTGCCAGATCATCTACCTTTCCCCGCCTTCTTATTCTGGATTCTGCACCCTTTTCCAGTTCTGATGAAAGGCCCTGACCCAAAATGTCAACTGGTTCTTGCCCTACATTCATGCTGCATCTCTGTGTTGCACCGTTTTCACTGATCTCCGCGACTAAGCTCTCAGTGCTGAAATAACTCACCACAACCACTTTATCTCTCTCTCCCTCTCTCCCTCTAACTCTTCATGCATTAGATGGCAATTTGAAGGGAATGACATTTTACCAGCAACTCACCAGGCTAAGGAAATAGCATGAAGAGGAAGGCTTATCATGACCCATCATCATTTTAAAAACCAACATTAAATCTATTCCTGAGGAAATAGTCCCAGTATGTCAAATCCCTTCTCAAAGCTGGAGCTGGTATTGTTCCTGCCAACTCAGTGCCAGACGCTTGCGTTCATAAAATCATTTCTACAGCAGGACGTCCCAAACTGCATATTATCAATAACATTAGCCTGCTGAAACATTGTGGTGGAGGCTCTCATAACCCATTTATTTTGCATAGGCGCTGTCCTTGAACAGCGTCTTCTCCCTATGCCAAATGGAATCTCTGTCAGCAGCAGTTGCATCAAAATCAGAGGTTTTTGTGCCTCTCTAGTAATTTCAGCTCCTGTTCGTCATCCACACAGTCCCCGGTGATCTGTGGCATATAATTGTTGTCGATCTTGAGTTTATCTAGAGAAGTGGAAAATAGGGGTGTTTTGTCAAGTGTTTTTTCAGTCCCAGATGGATAATTTCTGGATTGCTACCTGTGCCATGCACCAGTGAGGGGAGAAGCACAATGGTTTGGCAGATAAATGTGTGGCTGAGAAGTTGGTGCAGGGGACTGGACTTCAGGTTCTTAGATCACTGGGATCTCTTTGGAGCAGGTATGACCTGTACAAAAGTGACAGGTTGCACCTGAACCCAAGGAGGCCAATATTCTTATAGAGCTTTTGGGGAGGGTTTAAACTAATTTGGGGAAGGGGGTAAGAACAGGAATGAAGGAACTCAGGATAGGACGGATGTTACGAAAGCAATGATAACATGCAGTCTGACTGTCAGGAAGGGCAGGCAGATGATAGGGTAAAATTGCAGCTAGCAGGGTGTGCATCAGTGCATTAGGGATACAGAATCAAAAAGGGTAGCAAATATAGAACTCAAAGTGTTATACCTCAATGCATGGGGTATAAGAAATAAGATGAATGATCTTCTTGCACTATTATAGACTGTCAGGTATAATGTTGTGGCCATCACTGAATCATGGCGGAAGGATGGTTGTAGTTGGAAGCTGAATGAGAGTGAATTTGTTGAATGCCTATGACATGGCTTTTTAGAGCAGTTTGTCATTGAGCTTACTAAAGGATCAGCTGTACTAGATGGGATGTTATGTAATGAACCAAAGGCAATTAGGGAGCTTAAGATGAAAGAACCCTGAGGGACAGTGATCACAATATGATTGAGTTCAACTTGAAAAAGAGAGAAAGAACAGTCTGACGTAGCAGTATTTCAGTGGAGTAAAGGAAATTACAGTGGTATGAGAGAAGAGCTGGCCAAAGTAAATTGGAAGGAGATGCTGGCAGGAATGTCAGCAGAGCAGCGATTGGCCTGAGTTTCTAGGAAAAATGAGATAGGAGCAGATGTATTTGAAACACAAAGAAATATTCAAATGGCAAAATAGTACAACTGTGGCTGACAAGGGAAGTCAAAGCTAATGTAAAAGCAAAAGAGAGGGCATATAACAAGCAAAAATTAGCAGGAAGATAGAGGATTGGGAAGCTTTTGAAAACCTACAGACAGCAAATAAAAGAATCATTAGGAGGGATAAGATAAAATATGAAAGCAAGCTAGCAACCAATATCAAAGTGGATAATAAAAGCTTTTTCAAGTATGTAAAAAATAAAAGAGAGATGAGAGTGGATATAGAACCGCGAAAGAATGAGGCTGGAGAAATAATAACAGGGGACAAGGAGATGGCAGATGAACTAAATGAGTATTTTGCATCGGTCTTCACTGTGGAAGACACTAGCAGTGTGCCAGATGTTGAAGGGTGTAAGGGAAGAGAAGTGAGTTCAGTTACTACTATAAGACCGAAGGTGCTCAAAAGCTGAAAGACCTAAGGGTACATAAATCACCTGGACCAGATGAACTGTACCCTAGATATCTGAAAGAGGTAGAACTTGAGATTGTGGAGGTATTAGTAATGATCTTTCAAAAATCATTGGACTCTGTCATGGTGCAAGAAGACTGGAAAATTGCAAATGTCACTCCACTCTTTAAGAAAGGAGGAAAACAGCAGAAAAGAAATTATAGACCAGTTAGCCTGACCTCAATGGTTAGGAAAATGTTGGCGTCAATTGTTAAGAATGAGGTTATGGAGTATGTGGTGATACAGGACAAGATAAGACAAAGTCATCAGGGTTTCCTAAAGGGAAAATTTTGCCTGACAAACCTTTTGCAATTCTTTGAGGAGATTACAAGTAGGATAGATAAAGGGGATGCAGTGGATGTTGTATATTTGGATTTTCAGAAGGCCTTTGATGAAGTGCCACACATTAGGCTGCTTACCAAGTTAAGAGCCCATGGTATCACAGGAAAGTTACTGGCATGGTTAGAGCATTGGCTGATTGGTAGGAGGAAGCAAGTGGGAATAAAAGGATTCTTTTCTGGTTGGCTTCCAGTGACTAGTGGTGTTCTGCAGGGGTCGGTGTTGGGACTGCTTCATTTTATGCTGTATATCCATGATTTAGACGATGGACAAGATGGCTTCGTTGCTAAGTTTGTAGATGATACAAGGACTGGTGGAAGGGAAGGTAGCGCTGAGGAAACAGATAGGCTGCAGAACTTGGACAGATTAGAAGAATGGGCAAAAAAGATTCAAATGAAATACAATGTTGAAAAATGCATGGTCATGCACCTTGATAGTAGAAATAAATGTGCAGACTATTTTCTAAATGGGGAGAAAATCCAAAAATCTGAGATGCAAAGGGACTTGGAAGTCCTTGTGCAGAACACCCTAAATTTTAACTTGCAGGTTGAGCTGGTGGTGAGGAAGACAAATGCAATGTTAGCATTCATTTCAAGGGGTCTAGAGTACAAGAGCAGGGAAATGATGCTAAAGCTTTATAAAGCACTGGTGAGGCCTCACCTTGAGTATTGTGAACACTTTCGGGCCCCTCATCTTAGAAAAAATATGCTGACATTGGAGAGGGTTCAGAGAAGGTTCACAAAGATGATTCCGGATTGATAGGGTTATTGTACGAGAAATGTTTGACAGCTCTTGGTTTGTACTCGCTGGAATTCAGAATGATGAGGGGGGGATCTCATTGATACCTTTCGAATGTTGAAAGGCCTAGACAGAGTACATAAGAATATAAGAACATAAGAAATAGGAGCAGGAGTAGGCCATCTGGCCCATTGAGCCTGCCCCGCCATTCAATAAGATCATGACTGATGTGTCCATAAACACAGCTCCATCTACCTGCCTTTTCCCCATAACCCTTAATTCCCTTACTATGTAAAAATCTATCTAATTGTCTCTTAAATATATTTAGTGAAGAAGCCTCAACTGCTTCCCTGGGCAGAGAATTCCACAGATTCACTACTGTCTGGGAAAAACAGTTTCTCCTCATCTCCGTCCTAAATCTTCTCCCCTGAATCTTGAGGCAATGCCCCCTAGTTCTAGTCTCACCTACCAATGGAAACAACTTTCCTACTTCTATCTTATCTATCCCTTCCAAGATTTTGTATGCTTCTATAAGATCCCCTCTCATTCTTCTGAATTCCAGAGAGTATAGTCCCAGACAACTCAATCTCTCCTCATAGATGTGGAAAGGATGTTTTCAAGGGTGGAGGAGTCTACGACAAGAGGGCACAGACTTTGAATAGATAGGCATCATTTAAAACAGAGGTGCAAAGTAATTTCTTTAGCCAGAGGCTGGTGAATTTGTCGAATGTGTTACCACAAGCTGCTGTGGAGGCCAGGTCATTGGGTGTATTTAAGGTGGAGATTGATATTTTCTTGATTGACCATGGCATCAAAGCTTACGGGGAGAAGGCCATGGAGTAGGGCTAAGGGAAAAAAGGATCAGCCATGATTGAATGGAGAGCAGATTCAATAGGCAAAAAATGGCCTAATTTGCTCCTCTGTCTTATGGCCTTATGGGTACAGGGATGAAAAAAAGTGGAGGGCTATGTGGAAGAGGAGGGTCAGATTAGCTTTGGAGTAGGTTAACAGGTCAAAGGGCCTGAACTCTGTGCAGTGATAGTGATCCAGTACTACTACTTCTACAGCAGAGTACAGGCCTGTCTACACTCCTACAACCACATAATCGAGTCAAGTATGATGTTCTTCTACGGAGTTATTCCCTTAATGAAGAATAGCTGTGTGTGACTTTGTTTAATGTGGGCAGCCTTGACAGATCGGGGTCAGGGTCCAATGCATGGAATTGCAAGACGACCGGGCCTCCTTCACTGATGCAGCCTTCACTGCCATGGTGACGTATCATCATCTTTCACTAGTTCCACTGTTGAGGACTCACTTGGATTGCTCTTTGTCTGAATCCTCCCCTGTCACCTCACTGCTGTGGGTGACCCTAGAAGGAGCTAAGCTCCAGACTGCTGCAGTTCTGGGATCTCAGGAACTCACAAGCCTCTCCACCATGGCAAATTGACGATTCTCAGAGAAACTCTGCTGTACTGTTCTATGTCCAGTGTTCACTTGCATTCATAGTCATAGACATATAGATCATAGAAACAGGTCGTTTCACCCATGGTTTGTATGCCAACCACCATGCCTATCTATACTGATATCCTTCACCTGAACTGATCTCATATTCTACTTTGTCCTGCTCCCTCTTTAATGTTCCATAATGGTGACCCTGAGCTTCCAGCTGCATCTCATTTTAATTCTCACTCCACTTCCACAACACCATTCTGACAAAACTCGGTGTAAGTTTGAGGAGCATTTTCTGACATGACAACACCAAACTCAATAATTTCAGGTAAACTACCACCCTAATCCTGGATCTCACATTTCTATCATTCCTTTGGGTATATACCCAAGTCACTAGGTATATTTAAAGTGGAGGTGGATAGGTCCTTGATTAGTAAGGGTGTCAAACAGGGAGAAGGCAAGAGAATGGGGTCGAGAAGGTTAAGGAATCAGCCATGATGGAATTGTGCAACAGACTCAATGGGCTGAATGGCCTAATTCTGCTCCTCTGTTTTGTGGTCTTATGGTCTTTTGTTTTCACTGTTCCTCACCCCCTCTTCCGGTAATTTCGGACTTCACTTGTCTGCTCCTCCTCATGCATCCTTCAAATTTAGCCTTTATCATTCAGGAGCCTTCTTCACCCTCTTTCAGCTGACACCATGTCCCATGTTTACCTCAGCTTCTCTTTGCCTCCAATCCATCCTCAATCCCTGTCTCCATTCTCTGCAACATAAAATTTGCATTGTTCCCAAGTTTTCCCACCTTGTGATGATAATTCATCAATCTGAAATAGAGACAGGTAACTGTCTGCAATGACTTCTCTTCCTGTTCCTGACCTGTCACTTCTCATGAGTCCCAAAGGTTCACTCTTGATTCCTGTCCATTTGTGATGTACATGCAACCCATCTGCATTAAAATTTGCAAGCATTGTGTCAGCCTCCACCTCCGTTCATTTTTCCAATGCTCTTAATCCCTCCTCTGTCCCTAATTTAGCAAGATGTTTGCCCAAGATCCAGTAATCCAGTATTGCACATGCACAGGATCTGTCAACAGAAGATATTGGAAATTTTGGGAACTGTCTTTTATCTTGTCTTTTTTTTTCCCCTAGCCTCTTGCTTCATTTCTTTACCAGGTAGTTGTTGCAGGCGGAACCTGACAGTTCACAATTGTCAAGTTTTACAGCTTATCAGTTTTGAACTGCACATTCCTGCCATCATTACGACTGCTTATGACCAGCTCCATTTCATTGTCAGCTGTAACAATGTCTTAGCACATGTCCAGGTTAAATCCTTGTCCCTGTCTTTGCTCTAATTAGGCAACCATTCTAACATGCTCTCAGTCAATTTTCCCTGTGGCATTGTAACCATGCAGAGCAGAAGCAGAACCTTTGACCCACCACATCTGCACCCATTTACAGTCATCTCAAATTTCCCATGGATTACTCCAGGTTCTCTTTTTCACTTATACACTTATACAATTAGAGTGGCTGATTAACATACCAACACACGCCTATTTGAAATATGGAGCTCTCAGAGTCACAGGGGAAACATGCACACCTCACTTATACAGAGCCTGAGGTCAGGACAACAGGATCAGTGAACCTAACTGAGTGAAGCCGTGGGGCAGTTCCTCTACTAGTTGTGTTTCATAGCTAAGGGTCAATTTCCACAAAATTGATTTCTTTGCGAGCTCTAAAGATGAACTATCATATTTTTTTGACACGTGTGCACTGAAGTATCGAAACACACATAGGAATGTGTTGTTCGGATCTAATCATAGCAGCGATGATTGTGCTGGGGGCAGCCTGCAAGTGTCACCACCCTTCCAGCACCAACATAGCACGTCGACAATTCACTAACCCTAAACTGTACGTCTTTGGAATGCGGAAGGAAACCAAAGCATCCAGGAGAATTCGCACAGTCACGGGGAGAGCATTCAAACCCCTTACGGTCAGTGGCGGGAATTGAACGCTGATCGGTGATCGCTGGCTGGTGCTGTAAATCTCTGTGCTAACTGCTAACACTACAATGCTGCTTAACCCATACCAGTGTTGTCACATCTACACTTGTTATTGTCTCCAAGTTCACCAACACCCTGCTGCCTCAATAGTTCTTCAGTCCAGTCAAACACTGTGATATTTACGCTCTCCCAATTCAGGCATTTTATTATTCTTGAATTTATATACCATTGCTTTCACCTGTTAAAGTTCTATCCTTTGGAATTTCCTTCTTAAACCCCTCTGCCACTCTCTCTTTCCTCCTTGAAGAAGCTCCACATAGGTGTCTGTGTCAGTATCTCCTAATGTGACTCCAGGTCAGTTTATGTTCAGGAGCATTCCTGTGTGATAGGATTTTACTACACAAATGCACATTCTTGCCTGTATGGGATGACAAAAGAATAATGTCCAAGGGCACAGCAGTGAGCAAAACAAAATTTTGAAGGGTGTTAACAAAAATAAAACACAGAAGGTTCTGCAGATGCTGGAAATCCAGAGCAACACATGCAAAATGCTGAAAAACTCAGCACATCAGGCAGCATCGAAGGAGAGGAATAAAGAGTTAACATTTCAGGCTGAGACCCTTTATCAGGACTGGAATGGAGTGGGGAAGAAGAATGTTAACAATAATACTTCTTAAACTTTTATTTGTTATGAAAGAAAGAATGTGAAAGAGAGAGAGAAAGGTCGCTCAATCAATAATCAAAACGTTATCGATCAAGGGGTGCGGAATCAGTGTTGGATAGTTTGATCAGATGAATATGAGTTTGTAAGATGGTGACAGTGGTATTCAAGTATGGAGGGCTATGGGCCAGGAGCATGTCAATGGGAATAAGCAGTTTAAATGATTCAGCACAGACTAGATGGACTGAAGGGCATGTTTCTATGCCATATTTTTCTAAGACTCTGTGACCACACTAATTCCTGGGATTGAACGATTGGCTGATCAAAAAAGGTTTAGTAGTTTGTGTCTTTAATCTTTGGAATTTAGGAGACTGAGGGGTAATCTTGTTGAAACACATTGATACGGAATGTCAGGGTGACATGGTATCATAGCAGTCAGAGTAAAATTGCAGAGCACTAGTGACGTGGGTTCAATTCCTGTCGTTGCCTGTAAGGAGTTGGTACATTCTCTCCATGACTGTGTGGGTTTCCTCCACCTACTCCGGTTTCCTCCCACATTCCAAAGACTTACGGGTTAGTAGGTTCATTGGTCACTTGTGTGTAATTGGGCGGAACGGGCTTGGTGGGCCAGAAGTGCTTGTTACCATGCTGTATCTCTAAATTGGGAGGTGGGGTGGAGATACGTCTCTGCCAAGGGAGGTGTAAGGCGAACCTTCCCTCCACTAGCCTGCAGGTCACCCTTGGGCAAGGTGTAGCACCTACTTTGCCCCCCATCTGGGTCATGTGATGCCATGGGAGCAGGTGGTGGATGGCCATATGAGCAGCCAGTACATATCACGTCCTCATTATGCAACCACGTCGCCAAGCAGACAATCCCTGAAGAGTATTGATAATGGCTGGGGTCACCCGTCTTGTAAAGACACTGCCTAGAAGAAGGCAATGGCAAACCACTTCTGTCGAAAAATTTTCCAAGAACAGTCATGGGCATGGAAAGACCATGTTCGCCCATGTTGTATGACAGGGCATGTAACAAATGAACAAAGTTCTCAGAACTTTCTACAGGGGCACAATTGAGAGCATCCTGACTGGCTGCATCAGCGCCTGGTGTGGGAACTGTACTTCCCTCAATCACAGGACTCTGCAGAGTGGTGCGGACAGCCCAGTGCATCTGTAGATGTGAACTTCCCACTATTCAGGACATTTACAGTGAAATATGTGTAAAAAGGGCCCAAAGGGTTATTGGGGACCTGAGTCACCCCAACCACAAACCGTTCCAGCTGCTACCATCCAGGAAACGGTACCGCAGTGTTAAAGCCAGGATCAACAGGCTTCGGGACAGCTTACTCCACTAGGCCATCATTCTGATTAATTCACACTGATACAATTGTATTTCTATGCGATATTGACTGTCCTGTTGTACATACTATTTATTACAAATTACTACTATAAATTGCACATTGCACATTTAGACAGAGACGTAACGTAAAGATTTTTATTCTTCAGAGGCATGTGAGGGGTGTACGAATTAAAGTCCATTCAATGCAAGTGGTTTGTCTAATCACTTGCCTCTGTTGTTTGACTGGGCACGCATTTCATTTTTGTGATAGAATTGATCATTTACTTTGAGCCCAGCTGTATATTCCACCCTGTCTCCCACACATAGGCTGACAATGAACATTTGCAGTGCAATCAATACTAAAGCAAAATACTTCAGGTACTAGAAACCCAATATAAAAGCAAATTTCTGAAAACAATCAGCCAGTAAGTTAGCATCAGTTCAGTAACTTTTCAACAAAGGATCCTTTTAGTTCAAGGGTCGAAGAGGAGCAGTATACAACACGCTTATCCTTGTTTCAGGCTGTTTCCACTGCTCAAAATGAATGGCTTTGCAAGTATTTCTGGCTCTTGCTGTAGAGGAGCTTGTCCTCCTGAATTGGAACATTGCACTTGTTTCTGAACAGGAATATAATGAATCTAATTTTATCCTCGGGGATCCCAGAAGTGAAAGATTTTCGTCTAATCATTGTACTTTCTGGTTACCTTACTCACATAAGAAACACGAGGAATTCTGCAGATGCTGGAAATCCAAAACAACACACCGGAAATGCTGGAGGAACTCAGCAGGTCAGGCCGCATCTGTGGAAACGAATAAACAGTCAAATTTCGGGCTGAGACTCTTCCTCAGGACTGAGAAGGAAGGAGGAAAATGCCAAAATAAAAAGGTGGGAGGAGGGGAAAGAGGCTAGCTGGAAGGTGATAGGTGAAGCCAAGTGGTGGTGAAAATGAATCTGATAGGAGAGGAGAGTGGACCATAGGAGAAAGGGAAGGAGGAGGGTCTCAGGGAGGAGGAATAGGCAGGCGAGAAGAGGTAAAAGGTCAGAGTGGGGAAGAAGTTGTTTACTGGAAGGAGAATTTGATATTCATGCCATCGAGTTGGAGAGTGCTATGACAAAATATAAGACATTGCCCCTCTACCCTAATGGAGGCCATGGACTGACACGTTGGAATGGGAATCGGAATTAAATGGTTTGACCACCAGGAAGTCCCATTTGAGGCAGATGGTGCAGAGGTGCACGACGAAGCGGTGCCCCAATTTACAGCGGGTCTCACCATCAGGAGCCGCATCGGGAGTACCGGACACGATAGACGACCCCAGCCGATTTGCAGGTGAAGTGTTGCCTCACCTGGAAGGACGTTTCGGGTGCTGAATGGAGGTGAGGGAGGAGGTGAATGGGTAGGTGTAGCACTTGCAGGGACCTTACACATACTTTAGTTTTCTAATGTACAAAATCCCTTCCAATACGGTAAAGATCTGGGGAAAAAAACTTCTTATGTGAGGAACATGGTACCAGGGAAGATGCAGCAAACCCCAGGATTGAAGATGGTGCAAAACTGGTGTGTCAGTATAGAAGAAAACAGATCACACAAATCAGAGCAGAGACAACAAGCAGTACTGTGTTATCCCAACTAAATTAGAATGATTTATTTTAATTTGACAGACAGTTGAAAGTTGTTGTGAAGGGGCACTCTGTGCTTGTTTGTCAGAGCTTCAGACTGGGTAACCTGAAAGCTAATTACAATTCATTTGCACCTCATCTGTGACTATTGGCAGTAACCCCAGGGAGCTGCTCTGCATCGCCTCTAATTACATAACATTGGTGGGGGGACTTCTGTGCAAGTAACCAAGTTGCACAATTAAGCAATCTCCATGGAAATGAATGAGAATCAGTACTAGTTGCAGTTCTTTAATCGAAGCAATTGTACCTCCATCAGATAACATTCAACAAAGAAAACGGTAAAGGCGCCTCCAATCAGCAAAGACATTTAATCATCAATTTTATATTTGGATTTCTGACATTTGTTGCTAAGCACACGCACATTGCTACCTGCCAGTCAAATCAGTGTACTAGATTCAAGAGACCAAACTTGGAACGAAACATGTAAATAAGGATCAAGCTGAAGGCCAGAATTTAAATAAATAGCGAACACAAATTAATTTATTTAAATAAAGAGGCTATATGGGAAATTATGTGGAAAAAAATGAGACTTGATACTCAGTTGAATCAAATTTGCATTGTGATTAAATGTTATGAGTGGGAGATAATTTTTCTCTCTAAGTGACCAATGACTGTTCTGTACTTACTCTAATTACTTTGCTTATTTTAATTGCAACCAAGGCAAAATTCTATAGCATCCCTCTTATACATTTGACCTGAAGTCATATATCAGAATCAGAATCAGGTATATTATCACTGACATATGTCTTTAAGTTTGTTGTTTTGCAGCAGCAGTACAATGCAATACATAAAATATACTACAAATTATAATAAGCTATTTTTTTTTCCTCATCCCTTATGGGTGCTGTGCATGTATATTTTTCCCTCAATCTTGGGTTGAGGCTTGGAAACTTGAGTGTTCGACACAGTATCCTTGTTGTTCCTAGTAGAGCACTCTTCTGGACGGCAATCTCAGATGTTGTTTCCCAGAGTTGTTGGAGCCATTCTTCCAGTCCAGGTGCCACAGCTCCAAGTGGTCCTATCACCACTGGGATTGCTCTGGCTTTAACCTTCCACATCCTTTCTATCTGCTCTTTCGAGCCCTGGTTTTTCTCCAGCTTCTCATATTGTTTCTTCCTGATTGCTATTGCTTTCTTCTGTTCCTTGTCCAATATTACTATGTATGGCTGGTTGGCCAGTACCCTAGAGAGGCTGGTCCTGGCTCACCTCTGAACCCTGGTCAAATCAGCCATTGATTCCCTGCAGTTTGTCCACCAGTAGCACACTGGAGTCAACAAAGCTGTCATCTACCTGCTGAGCAGGGCCTACTCCCGTTTGGATAAACAGGGCAGCTCTAAGAGGAAGCAACACACATCAAAGTTGCTGGTGAACGCAGCAGGCCAGGCAGCATCTCTAGGAAGAGGTGCAGTCGACGTTTCAGGCCGAGACCCTTCGTCAGGACTAACTGAAGGAAGAGTGAGTAAAAGATTTGAAAGTTGGAGGGGGAGGGGGAGATCCACAATGATAGGAGAAGACAGGAGGGGGAGGGATGGAGCCAAGAGCTGGACAGGTGATTGGCAAAAGGGGATACGAGAGGATCATGGGACAGGAGGTCCGGGAAGAAAGATGGGGGGGGGGGAACCCAGAGGATGGGCAAGAGGTATATTCAGAGGGATAGAGGGAGAAAAAGGAGAGTGAGAGAAAGAATGTGTGCATAAAAATAAGTAACAGATGGGGTACGAGGGGGAGGTGGGCCCAGCGGAAGTTAGAGAAGTCGATGTTCATGCCATCAGGTTGGAGGCTACCCAGACGGAATATAAGGTGTTGTTCCTCCAACCTGAGTGTGGCTTCATCTTTACAGTAGAGGAGGCCGTGGATAGACATGTCAGAATGGGAATGGGATGTGGAATTAAAATGTGTGGCCACTGGGAGATCCTGCTTTCTCTGGCAGACAGAGCGTAGATGTTCAGCAAAGCGGTCTCCCAGTCTGCGTCGGGTCTCGCCAATAGAGCTTTGAGACCTTCCTGATGGGGGATGGAAGTATATAAGGACTGAACATCCTATTCTTTTTGGATTCCAGACCTAATCAGTTCTCAAAGCTCTATGCTTCTTTTTGGATTCCAGACCTAATCAGTTCCCCGCTACCACCACTCTGCTCCGTCTATCGGAATTAGTCCTTACTCTTAATAATTTCTCCTTTGGCTCCTCCCACTTCCTCCAAACTAAAGGTGTAGCTATGGGCACCCGTATGGGTCCTAGCTATGCCTGCCTTTTTGTTGGGTTTGTGGAACAATCTATGTTCCGTGCCTATTCTGGTATCTGTCCCCCACTTTTCCTTCGCTACATCGATGACTGCATTGGCGCTGCTTCCTGCACGCATGCAGAACTCGTTGACTTTATTAACTTTGCCTCCAACTTTCACCCTGCCCTCAAGTTTACCTGGTCCATTTCCGACACCTCCCTCCCCTTTCTAGATCTTTCTGTCTCTGTCTCTGGAGACAGTTTATCCACTGATGTCTACTATAAGCCTACTGACTCTCACAGCTATCTGGACTATTCCTCTTCTCACCCTGTCTCTTGCAAAAACGCCATCCCCTTCTCACAATTCCTCCGTCTCCGCCGCATCTGCTCTCAGGATGAGGCTTTTCATTCTAGGACGAGGGAGATGTCTTCATTTTTTAAAGAAAGGGGCTTCCCTTCCTCCACTATCAACTCTGCTCTTAAACGCATCTCCCCCATTTCACATACATCTGCTCTCACTCCATCCTCCCGCCACCCCACTAGGAATAGGGTTCCCCTGGTCCTCACCTACCACCCCACCAGCCTCCGGGTCCAACATATTATTCTCCGTAATTTCCGCCACCTCCAACGGGATCCCACCACTAAGCACATCTTTCCCTCCCCCCCCCTCTGCATTCCGCAGGGATCACTCCCTACACAAATCCCTTGTCCATTCGTCCCCCCCATCCCTCCCCACTGATCTCCCTCCTGGCACTTATCTGTGTAAGCGGAACAAGTGCTACACATGCCCTTACACTTCCTCCCTTACCACCATTCAGGGCCCCAAACAGTCCTTCCAGGTGAGGCAACACTTCACCTGTGAGTCGACTGGGGTGATATACTGCGTCTGGTGCTCCCGATGTGGCCTTTTATATATTGGCGAGACCCGACGCAGACTGGGAGACCGCTTTGCTGAACATCTACGCTCTGTCCGCCAGAGAAAGCAGGATCTCCCAGTGGCCACACATTTTAATTCCACATCCCATTCCCATTCTGACATGTCTATCCACGGCCTCCTCTACTGTAAAGATGAAGCCACACTCAGGTTGGAGGAACAACACCTTATATTCCGTCTGGGTAGCCTCCAACCTGATGGCATGAACATCGACTTCTCTAACCTCCGCTGGGCCCCACCTCCACCTCGTACCCCATCTGTTACTTATTTTTATGCACACATTCCTTCTCTCACTCTCCTTTTTCTCCCTCTGTCCCTCTGAATATACCTCTTGCCCATCCTCTGGGTTCCCCCCCCCCTTGTCTTTCTTCCCGGACCTCCTGTCCTATGATCCTCTCGTATCCCCTTTTGCCAATCACCTGTCCAGCTCTTGGCTCCATCCCTCCCCCTCCTGTCTTCTCCTATCATTTTGGATCTCCCCCTCCCCCTCCAACTTTCAAATCCCTTACTCACTCTTCCTTCAGTTAGTCCTGACGAAGGGTCTCGGCCTGAAACGTCGACTGCACCTCTTCCTAGAGATGCTGCCTGGCCTGCTGCGTTCACCAGCAACTTTTATGTGTGTTGCTTGAATTTCCAGCATCTGCAGAATTCCTGTTGTTTGAGCTCTAAGAGGAACATGTTTTTTTTTGTTTTCTTGAGTACCTTGAATAACATTGCCGTCATTGCTGGGGGAAAAGCTCCATTCAATGCAGGTTGGCACTTCCATTGTATCCTGAATAATGGACTAACTGACTGGCAGACTCAGTTAGTGCGGCTTCAGAGATGCGTGTCAGACATGGCTATAAGCAGCACTGGGACCCAGCAGGGGACTGTATTGACTCCCTTCCAGTTTACCCTGTATACCTCAGACTTTAGATACAACACTGAGTCATGCCATCTGCAGAAATTCTCTGATGACTCAGCAATAGTTGGGTGTATAAAGGGAGGATGAGAGGATGAATACAGGGCCCTGGTGGAGGACTTTGTCAAATGGTGCAAACCGGATCATCTGCAGCTCAACATCAATAAGATAAAGGAGATGGTGATGGACTCTAGGAACACTAAACCTGCACAGCTCCCTGTTACTATATAGATGGTGAGAATGTAGAAGTGGTGAGGACCTACAAATACCTGGGGGTGCACCTGGATGACAGACTTGAGTAGAGCACCAACACAGAGGCTGTGTACAAGAAAAGCCAGAGTCATCCCTACTTCCTGAGGAGACTGATATCCTTCAGAGTATGCAGGCCTCTCTTTCACATGTTCTACTGTTACATACCTCGTGGGTATCTTGTGACTGTCTTATGACCATGATGTAATTGAGTATCTTGTGAGCATGATGTAATGGTCTTGCGATGGTGGGGTGAAGTAATTTTCCAGCCAGTGTGAGGTCACGTAATGACATGTTCTCAATAGGTATATAACAGGAAACCCCTGTTCTTACGCAGTTGATTCGTTGTTTAATTCGTCAGTTACTCCGTTATGCTGCATATTCGTCTCATGACGCAGTTTCCTTTTAAAGTGGAGTTTTACTTTCTATTGTAAGTCTAGTATTGGAGAGTGAACACCTTACTAAAGTACGGGAACCTGAAGGATTGAGTAAAGTTGATGTCATTCGGCGGTTTACTACAGGATCGACCTTATTGAATCTTTGTTCAGGAATAGTGGCCTGCATCTGAGATAACCCCTGTCAGATCAGGAAGGTTTGTGCAGTGTTATTCGCCAGGAAAAGTTCAGTTCCTTTAAGCTGTTTTATTTCCTTTGTCGTGAATCCCGTGGACAGAATTAGCAGTAACGTCACATCTTCGAAGAAATCTGTTTCCAGAGAAGTCTCTCCTTATTGACTGTATAATTCACTTGGACTTCCGAATTTACCATTTTAAAACTGTGTTTGAATTTACCAATTTAAGACTGTGTTCGAATTTACCACTTTAAGACTGTGTTCGAATTTACCACTTTAAGAACTGTTCTAGAGTTGCCGTATAGCAGTTAACTTCCAGTTAAGTTAGTCGTTTGAATACTTTTCGCTATTGTTGAGCAGAGTTTAATAAATGTTTATGTTTGTTTATAAAGCCTGACTCAATTCTATATTCATTGTTGCTGGTCACGTGACACTACCAGTCTGTTGTCTCCAGTATAATCTTCTATGTGGTGGTGTGCTGGTGATGCCAACAGATTCAATAAACTGATTAGAAAGGCTAGCTCTGTTACAGGAGTCAAACTGGACTCACTGGAGACTGTTGTAGAACAAAGGACTCTACAGAAAATATTGACAATTCTGGACCATGTTTCTTACCCTCTGCATGTGGAGCACTTTTAGTATTAGACCAAGGCAACTGCACTGCTCCAAAGAATGCTATATTAGGTCATTCTTACCCTTAGTCAAAAGGCTCTATAATGAGTCTACCTATACCGGGGGAAGTGATGACCCCCTCCTGTTAGACTGTTTGATGTAACTTATTTTTTTTATTCTTTCTTACTTCTCTTTTAATATTTATATATTTGTATATCTGTGCACTTGTAATGCTACGGTGACACTATAATTTCCTTTGGGATTAATAAAATATCTGTCTATCAGTCTGTATTTGGAAGGCCCACAGGATCTTAGCTCTCTGTTATTCTCCGCTATTTTCTCGTGTGTTTTCCAGTTGGATTTGGGGTATGTCCAATCCCTGATCAGTGCAAGTGTTCCTGTACACAGTTCCTGCAACTCGATTATACCATTCAGTGTTTACTGTCCCTGCCTGCACCTTGCACCCTGCTGCTATGTGCTGGCTGGTTTCAACAGATTTGTTGCAAATCTGCATCTTGGGTCTTTCTGTGGTGGACCCCTGCTCTATTGCTCTTGTACTCAGCGCCTGTTCTTGTGCAGCATGAGCAGCACCTCTGTGCTATTCCTGGGTAGTGAGGGTCTTTCATGATGGATACGCCTTGTTGAGGCATCAGTTTGTGAAGTTCTCCACGGTGGTGAAGAGTCTAGTGCCCATGGTGGAGTTGGTGAGTCTCTGAGCTTTTTCTGCTTCTGTGCAGTAGCCCCTCTGCACCAGATGGTGATGCAACCAGCTGAATACTCTCCATGGTACATCTATAGAAAGTTGCTCGAGGATTTTGTAGGGTTTAAATGCCTGATACATTCACAGAGTTAATGTTGGACTCCTTATACTAACCCCACTTTGAATTTGATTGCAGAATAAGACTTTCAGATATGCCAATAAATTAAAGAGTGGTCTAACTGTACAGGTGGACATGAAGGTACCTTGACCTCTCTGTTGTTCAGCAGGCCACACTTCCTCTCACCTTTGATGTTCTAATGAGTTTCATTTCTATTTTAAGTTCTATTTCATGTACCTTCACTTCATTTCCATTAATGATGGTTCATCTCCCTGCATAGGAGCAGCACGGCAGTTGGCGCGATGTTTTACAGTGGTCAACTGGAAGATTGGTGTTTGATTCCCACCACTGTCTGTAAGGAATTTGTACAGTCTCCCCCCGTGACCCTGTGGGTTTCCTCCAGGTGCTCCAGTTTCCTCCCATATTCCTTAGGAATAAATTAATGAGTTATGGGCATGCTATGTTGGTGCTGGAAGCATGGCGATACTTGCGGGCTGTCCAGTACAATCCTCACTACCTTGAAGTGATGCAAAAAAAAAGCAGTTCTCTGTATGTTTCAATGTGCAAATGACAAGAAAGCTAATCGTTATCTTTATCTAACACCTCTCTCCTCTGATCCCATACTTTCCCTTGAAAAGCCCTCCTTATAAAGCCTAATTTCAATGATTGCTGCCATTTAATATCCCACTCTTTCTCCTCCAGTGTACTTGAGTGTGTCTCCCAAATATCCATTTTATTGTCTGTCTATTCCAATATATCTATTTCTTCAAAATTTCTCGAATAAATGTTAGGAACTGCATTTGCCATCAAAGTTAAAGTTTACTACCTCTCTCTTACGATTTCATTCCCTCCCCGCCACACACAGAATCAATCATGCCATCCTATCAGTGTTACAGTATTGTGGGCCTCCGCTACTTGCTACCATTCCAGTTATAATCAGGGAATATCAAACAATAATTTGCTCCATTCCCTGTGGACATGCTACCCTTTGTCACATATGGCTATCAATATGGACTTAGGTTTAGGGGCTGTGGAAGGCTTGGACAAGACAAGGTGAATATCTCTCATTGATGATAGACACTTTCATTTCTCCATGATATCTCCAAGCTCCCTAAAATGCTTCTGATTTTGCAGACATCTTGTCACACAACCAGTTTTAGATGAGTCACAATTTCTTCTGCACTAGAATATTCTCATCGACCTGTGTTATTATTATGGCAACCCTCACCTCAGCCAGTGAGAGATATTCACCTTGTCTTGTCCAAGCCTTCCACAGCCCCTCTTCAAGTTGCTTCTTGTTTCTTCTTCAATATGAAGCACTAGCTCTGTCTTACAGCTTGAAAGTTTTGGGAAATTTCTGTTTTATCATCCAGTTTGGCCCGAACCAAGGCTGTGGCCTAATATTCTTTCTGTTAAAGGTTGTCTAATTCCACCTCCAAAACATGCCCAATTCAACTTCTGGCTCACACTAGCTTTTTATCACTATTTTAAATTGGATTACCACAACAAGGTGATGTTCCAATATACAAGTACGTTAATGAAAGAAGTCGGCTGTACTTACCAGGTCTGTCCTTTAAGTGTGTCCAGACACACCAATGAGATTGATTATAACTGCTTCCTCTGTCTGGGGACAATTAGGAATAAATGCCAACAATGCTCACATTCTGGGAAGGAAATCAGTTGAAGAAAGTCCTTGCATTTTGCACTTTCCACCTGCAACAAACAAAAACTAACCTAAGGAAAGCACTTCCATCACATGGTGATCACTCATTGCAGGCACAGAGATGTGAGTCCAGATATTGTCTTCACATAACTTTTAGGTGAGAAAACTATACACTAAATTGCAGCTGACAGTAGAAGATAGTGATGAAAAGTGTACTGGAGCAGTAACCTGTGATTTGTTACACCTACAGGCTCCTCTTGGGTATCTTGATAACATATTGGTCAAGTCACTGAAACAAAAAGTCTTTCATCCATGTGCAAAATAATCTCAATTAACTGGCACCCCTCGAGACTTTGGTAGTTCTAGACTGGCAGATCTTCTTGACTATTGGATAATGCTCTTATTAACACTTACATACTGTTCAGGTCAAATTTGACCCGTTTTGACACTTGATGGCAGTAAAGATACCCTAATGCTTTTCCTGGCTTCCTCTCCACTTTTGTCTTCATGTCCAGGCGCAGCAGGTCCAATCTTGACTTGGGCCTACGCCCCATCAGCATCTCTGCTGGAGTGTGGGCAGTCGTAGTCTGTGGTGTGAGGCAGTATTTAAACAGGAAACGTGAAAGCCACATTCTAAGAGAGTCCCCTGTCATCCGCTTCAGGCCTTCCTTCCCTGTCTGAACAGCCCGCTCAGCCAAACCATTGGAGGCTGGGTGGAAAGGGGCCGTCTGAATGTGATGAATGCCATTCTGCTGCATGAACTCACTGAACAGCTCACTGGTGAGCGTCGGGCCATTATCAGTGACCAGAGTGTCAAGCAACCTGTGGGCTGCAAACACTTGCCTGAGTTTGTCCATGGTTGAGGGGGCTGTGATGTTGCTCATGATGTGAGCTTCAATCCATTTAGAATGCGCATCTACCATTACAAGAATCGTCTGTGCCATAAAACGGCCAGCAAAGTCCAAACGTAGCCTAGACCAGAGGTGGTCTGGCCACTCCCATGGGTGCAAAGGAGCTGGTGGTGGCATATTCTGATTAGTCTGACATTGCGTGCATGATTTTACCTTGTTCTCCAGATCCACATCCATTCTTGGCCACCAATTGTAGGATCTTGCAAGGCTTTTCATTCAAGACACTCCTGGGTGAGCCTCATGAATTTCCTCCATAATCTGTGAACGGCCGAGGGAGGCACGATGACCCTTGTCCCCCAGAAAATTCAGTCATCCTGCAGACTGAGTTCTGTCTTGCGTTTGGCATAAGGTCTCAGTTCCTCTCCTTCCATGATCCTGGGCCAACCTTGTAAAAGAAAAGTCTTGACTTGGGACAGGGGAGGGGGAGATGGCGGCGCGACGCAACACGCAGGGCCGCTCCGAATTGATATCGTATTTGTGAAGTAGGATGCCGTGCACAATCCTGATTTGATGGAGACAGCCGTGAGAAACACAGAGGAACATCTGGAGAAACTTCTGAAATGTCTGCTTCGCTGCCGTTGCTACTGTGGGATCGAGAATCTCCGGAGTAGAAGGCCCCAAATCCTCGCTTTGCCTATTGCCTGTTGCTGAGGCTGGAGTCGAAGCGCTAGGCAGAGATGGTGCTCGGGGCTCGGTGTCGGTGAGCTGGTCGGAGGCTCGAAGTTTTCAGCCGGACAGAGTCGGACTGTGGTTGGGTGCTTCCAGGATGCTGCGCCGGTAATTTTGCGGCGCTGGAAGCTCATGGCAGGAAGAGTTTTCTTCCTTCAACCGTTTGCATGAGATGATGGGACTTTCGAGAGACTTTGAGATTTTTTTAACTGTGCCCATGGTCTGTTTTTCTATCAAATTATGGTATTGCTTGCACTGTTGTAACTATATGTTATAATTATGTGGTTTTTGTCAGTTTTTTTTTAGTCTTGGTTTGTCTTGTGTTCCTGTGATATCATTCTGAAGGAACAAATTGTATCATTTCTTAATGCATGCATTACTAAATGACAATAAAAGAGGACTGCTTGTCCTCATAATCTAATCTAATCTATTCCCTCTCTGTCCACTGCTTGATCTATGTCGCCTTCACAGGTGTCTCTGACAGCCTCTCCAATGAAAACACAGTCTCTGGAGACACATATGTAGCAACAGGTGTCTCAAGTAAAGGTAGTCGACTCAGTGCATCGGCGTTTGCATTATTCCCACCCGCTCTGTACACTATAGTATACTGGTAGGCTGACAATGTAAGAGCCCAACACAGTATCCTGGCTGAGGCTAGCGGTGGGATGCATCTAGTCTCACTGAACAGGCTCATCAGTGGTTTATGGTCCGTATAAATTGTAAATACGCGTCCATAAAGGTACTGATGAAAGCATTTGACCGCAAAAACAATGGCCAGACCTTCTTTGTCTAGCTGTGAATAGCCCTTCTCAGCAGCTATCAGGGTACATGAAGCAAAACCAACAGGCTTCTCTGAACGGTGCTCCATTACATGTGAGAAAACTGCCCCGACTCCACAGGGCGAGGCATCACATGCAAGGTTGATCTCCTTGTCTGGGTCACAGTGAACAAGCTGCTTCGCTGAGTGGAGGAGTTCTTTCACTTCCTTGAAAGCTTTCTCCTGCTCTTCACCCCACTGCCACTTAGTGTCATTGTGAAACAGCTTGTACAGTAGAGTCAAAATCCTTGAGCGGTCAGGAAGAAACTTGCCATAATAATACACCATGCCCAAAAATGATCTGAGTTCCGTGACGTTCTTAGGGCTTGGGGCCTCCTTAGTAGCTCTCACTTTGTCCTTCACAGGGCAAAGCCCCTCAGCTGTGATCTTGTGTCCCAGGTAAGTCACACTCGATGCCAGGAACACACATTTTCCGCATTTCAACCGCATGGTGTAGCCTCAGGGTCGACATGAAGTTTCACTGTCACACCCTTCAGTGTTCCCAGCTCGTCCCTGAAAACGTCACTGTACCGCTGCAGAATGTCCTCCGTCATGTGTGCATACTTAATTTCATGCCAGTTTAGCTGGATTTTGCGAAGCCAATCACGACCCAAAAGACGGGCCCCCTGCCCTTAGCTATCACTAGCCTGGCTTCAGCCATCTGACCCCCGGCTGAAATGTCCACATATAACACCCCTAAATGAGGTATGGGCTGCCCCATATAGGTGCTAAGTTTGAGCTTTGACTGTCTAATGAGAGGCAGGTTGGACCCCCATGTCCTCCTGTAGGTCTCCTTCTGAATGTCTGATGCAGTAGCCCCTGAATCAATCTCAAACTTAATGTCCTTTCCCCTGACAGTGACTGTGGCATAATATGGTTCAGGCGGTTCCTCATCTGTTTCCACTCCAAACATGTTGTAGCCACACGCTGCCTCTTCATCTGCTTCTTCTAGATGGTGTGTGTCTGCCTGAGCCTGTTGAGCTTTCCCCTGCCCAGGCTTAATCTTACCCTTTGAATTTCTGCACTTTTTAGCTAAATGTCCTTTTCTGCTACAAGCATGACAGACAGTGTCTTTGAATTTGCAATCATTTGCATAGTGCGTCCCTCCACACTGGAAACATTCCACCTGCTTTGCCTGTTTACCAGTCTCCCTCCTGACTTGGTGCACTGCCGCCGACTGCGACCCCCCCAATGTCCTTTCTGGATATCCTTGACATTATTAGCATCCATCTCCATGCCTTGGGCAATCTCTAAGGCTTTCTTGAAAGTCAACGGTGGGGTTTCCTCTAACAGGTGGCGTTGTTTGCCATCACTATTAATGCCACATACCAGTCTGTCAAGGAGCATGTCATTCAACACCGCTCCGAAATCACAATGCTCCGACAGCTGCTGAAGCTCGGCCACAGACTGACCTGGCTTCCTGAAGCAGCTGTGAAACTTGCACCGTTGGACTATCACTGGAGGTTTTGTATTGTAGTGGTTCCCCACGAACTTGACCAGTTTGTCATATGGAATGTCCCCCGGTTTCCACTGTGTGGCTAAATTCCTTATTAGCTTGTAAGTCTTCGCCCCACACACACTCAGGAGAATACAGTGCTTCTTAGCCTCCTCAGTAATTCCATTAGCACAAAACAAGTGTCCCAACCTTTCCTCATACTCCAGCCAGTCCTCATTTCCTTCCAGAAATTCCCCGATAGTTCCAAACGTAGCCATCTGAAACGCGAAGCTCCCGTTCGAAAAACGTGTCGATATGTTCCCAAAACTAGTTCACCTCATTGCCAAAAATATGTAGTAACTTCTTCTTTGAAAAAGGCACACTTGACAACTTCATGCCCAAGAAACAACTTTATCTCGAACTTCAAAGCCGTTATGTATATACAGAGACTTTCACAACCTGTACGGCAAGACAGTCACTCTATATACAAAGCCCACCGGAAGTGAAATGAATGGAAGTAAATCCCCCCCCACCACCACCCATTATCCTAATTAGTATTAACTTACTTTTAATAATGCTCACATTGCAACAAATGGGATGAATTTTTCAGTGAAGCAGCCTAAAAGAAGTGTGGGCATGAGGCCCTGGTGAGTCTAAAAGGCCCATGTGAACAAGGCCCCAGTGATTTTAAAAGGAGCATTGTGAGTTTAAATGGAGCACCCAAAGGGACCCCAGTGAGCTTGTAGAGAGCTTGGGAAAGAGAACCAGAATGTTACACAGTAATATCATAAATCTTTCAGTGAGCCAGCTGAGTTTAAAGACAGATGTGAGCTTAGGAAACAGGGCCCTAGTGTAATTAAAAGGAGAGTTGGAATGGGATTCCAGTCAATTTAAATGGAGTATACAAGTGATTCCCAGTTAATTTAAAAGGAGCACGAGCCACCTGCTGAACACTGAGGATTTTCGGATATTAGGACAGCAGATTGAGTTTTACCGTAGCAGTTTACAGTCGCTTAGATCACTCCTTTCCAACCGATGAAGTGCAGTGAGTATTTTAACGTGCTAATCAGATGTCCATGTCCCAGAGCAAACAGGAATGTTGAAGTGATGACTGGGGAAATGGCCAAAACCACAGCAAGGAGACCATGGATTCTGAATGCACCTTTTGAAGTTGTGAAGTAGGTCACAGATGTAGTCACTGCGTTAGACTTGATGCCTTATGGTCAGCTAAAACCAAATTGCTTCCCAGAAAAAGCCAGCAATTATTGCACAGCCTTATTTTATGCAGTGGCTAGAACCATTTACAAAATAACTAGGAGGTTGTACAGCACTTCAAATGAAAAACTTTGGAATCAAATGAAAAATTTTGTGGACAACCAACTGGCAGATTGAAACTGCCCACACAGCAAACTGCCTTTTCCAATGGCTCCCTTCTGGAAAGCACTATAGGCCTATTAAAACAAAATCTTCATGCCATCTTAAAAGTTTCTTCTCCCAGGCAATTAATATAGTCAACTCTTCTAGTTAGCTGCCCCAGCTCCCTCTGTCTATTACCTCAGTCACTGCACTACACAGTAAACACTTTAAACCACTTTTTATAATGCAGTTTACATCTTAAATACATGCCGGTATTTACGTATTTATACACATTTTATTGTATATCAATATTCCAACCCCTAAGTTTAGTTTTATATATTTCTTTATTCTTATTGTTGCTGAATGTTATTGGTTTTTATTGCATGTTGTGCTAACACACCACAGCAAATTCCTATTGCACGCATATGTGTATGGAGAATAAAGTTGATCCTTGATCCTTGAAAGATGGAGTTGGGAAGTTAGAGAAAACTCCTTCTAGCATTTTGTGTATGTTACTCCGGATTTCCAGCATCTGCAGAATCTCTTGTCTTTAAGGACTTTCTAGCTTGTGCTATTTCCCCTCACCCCACCTCTTATTCTGGCATCTTCACCCCTTCCTTCCAATCTTGATGAAGAGTCTCGGCCCAAAACATCAACTCTTTATTCTTTCCACTGATGCAGCCTGACTCAATGAGTTCCTCCAGCACCATGTGCGTGTTACCCTCAATTTCCAGCATCTGTGAAACCTCTTGTGTTAGAGAAACCTATGATGTTTCAAAGGCCTCATCAAGTAAGAAATAAACTTTTCCCCTCTGAGACCAGAAGCAAACTATGGATAAATATAGAATGACAACATTAATAATGGCTGAGGGAAGGTTAAAATTAACCCAAAGGCCAAAAAAAAAATCATATGAGGGATAGATAGAGCACCGGGCAGATGGATTGGGAAATATGCAAAATTGTCTTTAAGATGTATTAAAATGATGTATGAAAATGTTCAGGGACAAAAAAAGGCAAATTGAATGGAAAAAGAGATAAGAAAAGTAGATACCAGGATGCTGTCTGGACCAGAGAGCATATCCTATGCAGATAGATTAAGCAAGCTGGGACTTTTCTATTGTGAGTGAAGGAGGATGAGAGGTGACTTGATAGGGATGTACTGATGACAAGAGGCATATATGGAGTGGTAGGCCAGAGACTTTTTTTCAGGGTGGGCAAAATTTAAGGTGATTAGAGGAAAGTATGGTGGGGATAACACAGAGAAGGCTTTTACACAGAGAATGGTGAGTGCATGGAACGCCCTGCCAAGGGTGTTGGTAGAGGGGATATTTAATAAACTCTTAGATAGGCAGATGGATAAAAGAAAAATGGAGGACGATGTGGAAGGGAAGGAGTAGAATGATCTTAGAAAAGATTAAAGGGTCAGCACAACATCGTGGGCTGAAGGGCCTTTACTGGACTGTACTGTTCTGTCATGTTCTGTGTTCTACATTCTATGCAAAACCACTTGTTTATCTTCCACACTGGCTCATTTGCAGTAGATGATTTATGTTGTGTTTTCCCGAGGGCAAGAGGCTTTGGTAACAAGTGGATTGTTATTGCTTAGCTGCAATCAGTAAGCAGTCCGTACACTGCTTTGGGGATGGATGATAAAAATTATAGTAATTGGTTATTAATAACTTTGCAAATTATAAATGGAGAACGTTTGCTGCATTAGTCACTAAAGATGAAAGAAAATATTAGCTTTATTTGCCACATGTGCCTTGGAACATGCAGTGAAATGTGCCATTTCCATTATTGTTTACAATGTGCTGGGTAGTCTGCAGGTTTTGCCACATTTGTGGTGCCAACATAGCATGCCCACAAGTCTTTAATCTTAACTATAGATCTTGGTTGGAATGTGGCAAGGAACTGGAGCACCCAGAGAAAACCCAGCAGTCCTAGAGAGAAGATACAAACTCCTTAAAGGCAGGAGCAGGAATTGAACCCTGACTGGTGATCGTTTGCACTGAAAAATGATTGTGCTAACCACTACACCACCATGCCACCCATTCTGTTTTGCACACGGGTATTAATCCTCCCCCTCGTACTTCTCAAACTTCCCCTAATGCCCCACCTGCCCCTCGTACCCCATCCGTTATTTATTTATATATACACATTCTTTTTCTCTCTCTCCTTTTTCTCCCTCTGTTCCCCTCACTATACCCCTTGCCCATCCTCTGGATTTTTTTCCCCCTCCCCCTTTTCCTTCTCCCTGGGCCTCCTGTCCCATGATCCTCTCATATCCCTTTTGCCAATCACCTGTCCAGCTCTTGGCTCCATCCCTCCCCCTCCTGTCTTCTCCTTTCATTTTGGATCTCCCCCTCCCCCTCCCACTTTCAAATCTCTTACTAGCTCTTCCTTCAGTTAGTCCTGACGAAGGGTCTTGGCCTGAAACGTCGACTGTACCTTTTCCTAGAGATGCTGCCTGGCCTGCTGCCTTCACCAGCAACTTTGATGTGTGTTGCTTAAATTTCCAGCATCTGCAGAATTCCTCATGTTTGAGCTATCCACAGGAGTTTGTCAGTTTCTTTCAGCTTTCCCAGTTTAAAAATTTCAGAACGAAAATCTGAAGACAGCAGTCATAATGTCAATTACTAAAATAGGCAGGTAGAAACAAGTAAGAAAGACAGCAGGACACCTCTAAGACTCAAAGGAAAAGTTAAGACTAATTTCTGTCCCTTTCTTTAATTTCCTTATATTTCTCTACATAACCTAGTTTAAAATTTTATTTTTTAATGTTTCTGGGAAGCACTGGCAAGATTTTGAAGCAGTTTTAGGATGTTTTACAATGCTAAAGGCATTAAATGTCAAGGTTGTTGAGGCTGGAGACGGAGCAGAAGCACCCCCCACAACCCGATGTCACAAAATCTCACCCCGTACTTTTTCCTTGTAGCTTATACAAGCACTAGGATAATATAATCTGTGTGGTAACATAGTCCAGCCCGTGCACCTGAAATAATGTGCGGTTCTCTAAAGTTAAAAAACAGCTTTGTAGAGGCCAGGTTGAGACCATTGGAATCGAATGCTACTTGCAAACTGCCAACAAGTCTGTGTTACCGAATATGATGGACAGTATCCTGTAAATGCCTGCAATAAAATGGTAACATAAATCGCAGGCTGCATCACTGTCTGGTATGGAGTGGCTACTGCACAGGACCAGAAGAAGCTGAAGAGGGTTGTAAATCTAGTCAGCTCCATCTTGGGTACTAGCCTACAAAGTACCCAGGACATCTTCAGGGGGGGCGGTGTCTCAAAAAGGCAGTGTCTATTATTAAAGACCTCCAGCACGTAGGGCATGCCCTTTTCTCATTGTTACCATCAGGTAGGAGATACAGAATTCTGAAGGCGCACACTCAGTGATTCAGGAACAGCTTCTTCCCCTCTACCATCCGATTCCTAAATGGACTTTTGAAGTTTTTGACATTACCTCACTTTTTTAATATATAGTATTTCTTGTTATTGCACATCTTTAATAATCTATTCAATATGTGTAATTTACTTGTTTATTTATTATTATGTTTTATTTTATTTATTATTACTTTTTTTTCTGTCTCTGCTTGATTATGTGTTGCTGCTAAGTTAACAAATTTCACGTCACATACCGGTGATAATAAACCCGATTCTGATTCTGATTCTGATCCCGACTTTGATAATAACATTACTGAACCTTGAACTGCATACCATCAAAATAACACCTGCAATAAAACTGAAGCAACCATTTAACTTGAATTTAACTTCTCCAGCTGCCGTGGTATGATTTGAATTCATGTCATGGATCGATGGTCCAATAACTTAACTAAGCTGTTACTCCTTGTCATGTGGTGCAAAGAACCTGTCAATAAATGATATAAATTGTATTACACTCAAGTTATACGCAATACATTCACAAACTCCATGGGCACAATATCTTTAAAAAGCTATATAACATCCCAAAAAACTATAAGCTAAACTACAACCTTCTAGGAAGATTATGACACTGCCATTGGGAAGGAGGCATGGGACGCTTTGGTCCCACGGGACATGATTGAGGAACAGTTATTACCCTAAAATCATCAGACTCTTGTAGGTAACTTCACTCACATCAACTCTGAACTGATTCCACAACCTATGGGGACATTTTCAAGAATTCTACAACTCATTTTCTAAAAAATATTTATTTGTTTGTTCGGGTGTTTTTTTTTTGCATTTGCACAGTTTGTATTTTTTGGCACAGGATTGCTGAAGGGTCTCAGCCTGAAACGCTGACTGTTGTGTTGCTTGGGTTTCTAGCATCTGCAGATTTTCTCTTGTTAGAAACTGCAGAGGGTTATGGACACAGCTCAGTATGTCACAGGAGCCAGCACTCCCTCTAAGGACTCTGTCCATACTCCTCGCTGCCACAGTAAAGCAGCCAGCATAATCAAAAATCCCACCCACCCCAGACATTCTCTCTTCTAACCACTCCCATCAAGCTGTAGGTAAAAAAGCCTAAAAATACATACAACCAGGCTCAAGTACAGCTTCTATCCCACTGTTATCAGACTCTTGAACAGACCTCTTGTACAATAAGATGGATTCTTGGCCTCACAATCTACCTTGTTATGATCTTGCACTTAATCACTTACCTGCACTACACGTTTTCTGCAGCTTTTATACTTTATTCTGCATTATAATTGTTTTACCTTATTCTAGTTCAGTGATTTCACTTGCATATATAATAGTCTATTCTGAGGTTGGCCAGCAGGGCAGACATAGTTTTTCAGAACTGACTGGACTCTCTTGTTATTTATCAATGACTGCACATGTTCCCAATTAATGTCTGTGTATTTAAACCCTGTTTCCTGCACTTTGCGTTGCTGTCTTAAAGTGTGGTCTTATAAGTAGCGAGATCCTCTAGGTTTCTTTTAAGTCTTTAATGTGCTTTTTTAAAATGTCTGCTTACTGACTTTGTGCATCAAGATCTTGAATTGCTGAATTTGTGTTGGATTACTGCATTTTTGAGTTAAACTGGTTGTTTTGGCCCATGCCTGATTTTTGCCCAACTTGTAAAACTTTAAGTAAATCAAGTAAAACTTGCTTTAGAATTTGCATATCAACTCCTGTCTGCATCATGGTTTCTGCATTTGGGTTTACTCACAATTCTCGGTTGTAGGTCTGTAGTCTAGTGTAGTTTTTGTGTTGTTTTACGTAGTTCAGTGTAGTTTTTGTATTGTTTCATGTAGCACCATGGTCCTGAAAAACGTTGTCCCGTATTTTACTGTGTACTGTACCAGCAGTTATGGTCGAAATGATAATAAAAAGTGACTTGACTTGACGACTTGACTTGGTATGGTGGCAGACTTCAACCCAGTGACCTGAGTTTGAATCCTGATTGGGCCATTTCCTGTACAGCAAGATAACCTTTTCACTATATTTTGGTATGTGTGGCAAAAATAAACCAATATCAACACCAACCCCTTTGTTTATTTTTGGGCTAACAATATTCCCTCAATTTCCCTGAGTTTATTTGTAGTATTCCCTCATTCAGGCATCATGCAGTATTGTGCAAAAGTCTTAGGCACACGTAAAAAAATTCTGTAAAGTGAAGATGCTTTCAAAAATAATGAAATGAAATGTTTCTAAATATCAAACAAAATACTGTAAAGAACCATGAACAGTTAAAAAAATTAAGTCAAATCAATATTTGGTGCGACCACCCTTTGCCTTTAAAACTGCATCAATTCTCTTAGGGAGACTGTCTTGCAGTTTTATTAGAAAATCGGCTGGTAGGTTGTGCCAAGAATCTTGCAGAACTTGCCACAGCTCATCTGCAGACTTTGGCTGGCATGTTTGCTTCTGTCTCTGCAGGCATTCCCAGATAGCTTCAAAAATGTTGAGATCAGGGTTGCGTGGAGACAATACCATCTGAAACCATATAAGAAATCTAGCACGCCAAAGACATTTACCCACTACATCTTTGCTTACATTTCCTTTCCAAAGTTAACATGGAGAAAGTAGCCAATGATGTCACACTCAAAGCTATGCCTAACTTACATTTGGATATCCTTTGGACAACATAACTGTTTTTATCAATTTTGCTTTTCATTTTGCACTTGGACATAAGGCAACCTCCCAACTCCATTGACTAAAGACTGAGGTTTAGAAAGTTAGCTTTTGCTAGCATAGTGAGCACAAAAACTTTGTCATATAATGTATAATTTATGTTTATTTAAGTTTATGTTCATTTGCCTTTGTTATGTTTGTAATGTACTGTGTTGCTGTGAAAAACCTGGTTGTGCAAGCCCATGGTAATAGACTAAAACTTGAAAATTTACTGTAATGGGTTTTAATAATAACAACATTTGTCTTATAAAACATTTTAGATACTCTCATTGGCGAGTTAAACCACCAAGTTAAACACTATGGTATATAGACTCAAAGGTCATCAATAGGAAATCATTAGGAGGGAAAAGATGAAATACGAAAGCAAGCTAGCAAACAATATCAAAGTGGATAGCAAAAGATTTTTCAAATACGTAACGAATAAAAGAGAGATGAGAATGGATATAGGATCATTAGAAAATGAGGCCAGAGAAATAATAATGGGGGCTAAGGAGATGGCAGATGAACGAAATGAGTATTTTGCATCAGTCTTCTCTACGGAAGACACTAGCAATGTGCCGGATGTTGAAGGGTGTGAGGGAAGAGAAATGTGTGCAGTTACTATTACATGGGAAAAGGTGCTCAAAAAGCTGAAAGACCTAAGGGTACATACATCACCCGGATCAGATGAACTGCATCCCAGGGTTCTGAAAGAGATATCGGTAGAGATTGTGGAGACATTGGTAATGATCTTTCAAGAATCATTGAAATCTGGCATGGTGCCAGAGGACTGGAAAATTGCAGATGTCACTCCACTCTTTAAGCAAGGAGGAAGGCAGCAGAAAGGAAATTATAGACCAGTTAGCCTGACCTCAGTTGCTGGAAGATGTTGGAGTCAATTATTAAGATTTAGATTTAGATTCAACTTTATTGTCATTGTGCCAAGTACAGATACAAAGCCAATGAAATGCAGTTAGCATCTGACCAGAAATGCAAAGAATAGTGTTATTTACAAAATAACTGCGAATAGAAAGTAAGTGCTACAGCATACAAATATAAAAGTACTGAGACAGTACAATATAGGTTCAATACTGCTTAGCACTGTGATGTGAGATTCAGCAGGGTCACAGCCTCAGGGAAGAAGCTCTTCCTGTGCCTGCTGGTGTGGGAGCGGAGGCTCCTGTAGCATCTACCGGATGGGAGGAGAGTAAAAAGTCCATGGTTAGAGTGAGATGCATCCTTGATAATGCTTTATGCCCTGCCCAGGCAGTGTTTATGGTAGATGTTCTCAATGGTGGGCAACTGGATGCCGATAATCCACTGGGCAGTTTTTACCACACACTGGAGTGCTTTGACGTCCGATATTGGACCATTGCCGTACCACACTGAGATGCAGTTGGTGAGTATGCTCTCAATGGTACAGCAGTAAAAGTCCGTCAGTATCCTGGGACGGAGTTGAGCTTTCTTGATGCTCCGCGGGAAATAAAGGCGCTGTTGTGCCTTTTTGATCAGGATGGAGGAGTTCAGGGACCAGGTGAGATCCTCGGAAATGTGGACATCAAGGAATTTGAAACTTGATACATGCTCCACTACAGCTCTGTTGATGTAGGTGGGGACGTGAGTGTAGCTCGTAGCATGCCTAAAGTTCACAATGATCTCCCTGGTCTTCTGGGTGTTAAGGGCCGGGTTGCTGTCGGCACACCACGTGGCCGGGTGCTGGACCCTCATCCATGTAGGCCGTCTCGTCATCCCTTTTGATCAGACCAACCACTGTGGTGTCGTCTGCAAACTTGATTATGGAGTTAGAACCATGTACAGGAACTCAGTCATAGGTGAAAAGGGAGTACAGAAGAGGGCTCAGCACACAGCCTTGAGGCACGCCTGTGTTCAGGGTAAGAGTGGAGGAGAGGTTGTCTAATTTAACAGATTGAGGTCTGTTAGTCAGAAAGTCCAAGGTCTAATTGCAGAGGGATGAGCTGATACCAAGCTGGCAAAGTTTGGCGATCAGCTTGGAGGGGAATCACAGTATCGAATGCCAAACTAAAGTCAATGAACAGGATTCTGATGTAAGAGTTGGGGCTGTCCAGGTGGGTCAGGGCAGAGTGAAGTGCAGTGGAGATGGCGTCCTCTGTTGACCTGTTTGTGCAATAGGCAAATTGATTGGGGTCCAGGGTAGTGGGCAGACAGAATTTCAGATGTGATAGAACCAGTGTCTCAAAGCATTTTGCAATGATGGGGGTGAATGCAACTGGACGGAAGTCATTCAGGACCGTGGCAGTAGCACAATGGTGGCTATTTTGAAGCTTGTGGGGACAACTGCCTGGGCCAGGGACAGATTAAAAATGTCCGTGAAGACCCCGACCAACTGCCCTGCACAGACTCTGAGCATGCAGCCTGGTATTCTGTCTGGGCCAGCTGCCTTCCGTACATTCACCCTGCTCAGGGTGGTGTAAACATCGGAGGCGGTAAGTGAGAGAGGCAGTTCACCAGGTGGGAGATCCGCTTTGAGGGTGACCTCCTTGTTCTCTCGGTCAAAGCGGGCGTAAAAGTAATTGAGCTCATCAGGGAGGGAAGCAGAGCTGGAAGGGGGCACAGTACTAGGTGGTTTGAAGTCTGCAGTGACCTGTATGCCACGCCACATGTGCCGGGGGTCTGAGGAGTTGAAATGTTCCTCGATTCTCTGTTTGTATATGTGTTTAGTCTGAGAGATTCCCCTCCTCAGGTTGGCCCTGGCTGAGCTGTAAGCCTCCCAGTCTCCAGACCCGAAGGCTGAATCTCTGGCTTTGAGCAGGAGGCAAACTTCTCTGTTCATCCATGGTTTCGGATTGGGAAAAACTTTTATTTGTCTTTGTGATGTCACTCTATCTACACACTTGTTGATGTGCTCAAGGACAGAGTTGGTGTATAAATCAATGTTAATCTGAGAGTCTGTGATGGCATGGGCAGCAAACGTGCTCCAGTCTGTGTGCTGGAATTGGTGCTGAAGAGCAGAGTCAGCACCCTCCAGCCAGATCTTGATAGTCTTCATTGTGGTTTCACACGTTTAATGACCGGGCTATACTCGGGAAGCAGAAACAATGAAAGATGGCCGGACTGTCTCAGGTGGGGGAAGGTAGTGGCTTTGTAAGCATCAGCTGTATTTGTGTAGACATGGTCTAAGGTTTTGAGGTAATGGAGTACTTGGTGACATAGGACAAGATAGGACGAAGTCAGCATGGTTTCCTTCAGGGAAAATCTTGCTTGACGAACCTGTTAAAATTCTTTGAGGAGACTAGACATAGGATACATAAAGGGGATGCAGTGGATGTTGTATATTTGAACTTTCAGAAGACCTTTGACAAGGCGCCACACTAGTGGCTGCTTACCAAATTAAGAGCCCATGGCATTACAGGAAAATTACTGGCATGGTTAGAGCATTGGCTGATTGGTAGCAGGCAACGAGTGGGAATAAATGAATCCTTTTCCAGTTGGCTGCCAATGACTAGTGGTCTTCTGCAGGGGTCGGTGTTATGCTTCCTCTTATTCTGTATATAAGTGATGTAGATGATGGAAAAGATGGCTTTGTTGCCAAGTTTGCAAATGATACGAAGATTAGTGGAAGGGCAGATAGTGTTGAGGAATCAGGTAGGCTGCATAAGGGCCGAGACAGATTAGGAGAATGGGCAAGAGAGTGGCAAATGAAATACAATGTTGGAAAATGCATGGTCAGGCACTTTGGTAATAGAAACAAAGGTACAGACTATTTTCTAAATGGGTAGAAATTCCAAAAATCTGAGACGCGAAGGGACTTGGGAGCCTTTGTGCAGAACACCCTAAAGCTTAACTCACAGGTTGAGTCAGTGGTGAGGAAGGCAAATGCAATGTTAGCATTCGTGTCAAGAGGTCTATAATATAAGAGCAAGGATGTGATGCTGAAGCTTTATTTGGCACTGGTGAGGCCTCATTTTGAGTATTGTAACCGGTTTGGGCCCCTCATCTTAGAAAAGATGTGCTGACATTGGAGAGGGTTCAGAGGAGGTTCACAAAGATAATTTTTGGGAATGAAAGGGTAATCAAACGAGGGAGGTTTGAGGGCTCTGGGTCTGTACTCACTGGAACTTAGAAGGTTGAGGGGGGATTTCATTGAAACCTTTCGAATGTTGAAAGGCCTAGACAGAGTAGATGTGGAAAGGATGTTTTGCATGGTGGGAGATTCTAGGACAAGAGGGAACAGCCTTAGGATAAAGGGGTGTCTATTTAAAACAGAGATGGGGAGAAATTTCTTTAGCCAGAGGGTGCTGAATTGGTGGAATTTATTACCACAGGCAGCTGTGGAGGCCAACTCATTGGGTGTATTTAAATGTAAAGCTTGATCAGTTCTTGATTGGACATGGTATCAAAAGTTAAGAGGAGAAGACTGGAGGCTGGGGCTGAGGAGGAGAAAAAAGGATCAGCCATGATTGAATGTCAGAGCAGACTTGAATGGCCAAATAGCTGAATCCTGCTCCTATGTCTTATGGCCTTATGGTCCAATGTGGATGAAGACAAAGGGCATCTGTAGATATCAGTCCACCCCAGGTTGGTGGGTCCTGGGATCAGAAGTCTGTGCGAGCAGGCAGCACAAGGGACAAGGGTTGGTGAGTTGGCATGCCTGGAGACCGAGCCTAGAATTCAGGAACATCTCATTGACTAGTCTGGGGGGGGGGGGGGAGGGGGGTGGTGTCAATACTGAAGGCCAAAGTCTAAAAGTTGAACTTAATTCTGGAAGTCGAAGCCCAATGGCTGAAGTTTGGAGACTGGAGGGCCCAAAAGCCTAACCTGAAGTTGGAGAACTGGATGAGTGGGAGGAAAATGGTTTGTTTTGCTGTTGTTTGATGCTTGCTGTGTTCTGTGTTGTTCTGCTGAGCATTGTGGGCGTGCTGTGTCAGAATGTTCGGCGACACTTCGGGCTGCCTCCAGCACATCCTTAGGTTGTGCTGGTTGTTAAGTCAATTGACTCATTTCGCTGTACATGTGATAAATAAATGAATCTGACTTTGAATCTAATGGCTGTGGGGTGAGGAATGGATGAAGGGTGTTAAAGAGATTGAAATGGGCATCTTGTTCAGTCTTGTGCCAAAGAACATCGACGTAATCTGTTGCCATCTGAAATTTGAGAGCCTTGAGGTGAAAGATTGGAGTGTCGAGTCTTGTATCCACTAGAAGACAAAGGACTTGATTAAACATCTGTGATCCTGAAGGGTCTTGTTGGGTTGGATATGGAGAGGATGTTCCCCTTATAGCAGAATCTTGAACCAGGGTTCATTTTTAAAAAGAAAAGGTTGCCCATTTAAGATACACTCAGTGGTCACTTTACTATGTACACCTGTACGCTTGTTAATGCAAATATCTAGTCAGCCAATCATGTGGCAGCAACTGAATTCATAAAAGTATACAGACATGCAGGAGGTTCAATTGTTGTTCAGACCAAACATTAGAATGGGGAAGAAATGTTATCTAAGTGACTTTGACCGAGGAGTGATTGTTGGTGCCAGACAGGGTGGCTTGAGTATCTCAGAAACTGCTGATCTCCTGTGATTTTCATGCACAACAGTCTCTAGAACTTACACAGAATCATGCAATAAACATCCAGTGAGTGGCAGCTCTGCGGGTAAAAATGTTTTGCGAATGAGAAATGTCAGAGGAGAATGTCCAGACTGGTTCAAGCTGACAGGAAGGTGACATTAACTCAGATAACCACACGTTACAGCAGTAGTGTTCAGAAGAGCATCCTTGAATGGACAACACATCGAATCTTGAAGTGGATGGAGTACAGCAGCAGAATACCATAAACGTATATTTAGTGGTTACTTTATTAAGTACAGGGGGTACCTAATAAAGTGATTACAGAGTGCAGATTGGAACCAAAAACAAAATTGCTAGTGGTTTACGTCCTTAGGATTCTCTTCTGGCAAGGACGATAGAAGTAGAAACCTGGAATATATTTAAGGCAACAGTGGATAAGTATTTAATAAATAAAGGGTGAAAGATCACATCAAGTACAAAGGAATGCAAAATTGAACCTATTGAATCACGGAGCATGATTGAAAGCCATGACGGTAAGTACATTATAATAGTGAAGGGTCCTCTCTGTCATCCCTTTGTTTATTGACCTGGGCAGCCTAACAAACATTCCTAAAATCTATAACAGTCAGATACTAAGTACTGTCTTTAGTAGATAATGCTCTCCATTGAGGAGCATTTTCTGATGTTTCCCAACTTATGCTTTTATACGGAAGAACTATTGAATGGCTGTCATGGTTATGGAGCTGGACCCCGACATCAATCATAAACATCAAGAGAGGGAAATCAAAAACACCAAGTTTCATGGAAAGATATATTTCTTTATTTAAAAGCCAAAACGATAGTTATCATTGAGGACCAACGCCTGTCTTGCTTGTTACGTACTTGTGCTTATTTTTATGACTTTACAAGGTCATTTATGGTAGTAAAAAATTCACTGGTTAGTAAAAAAGAGCTACATTTTGCGGTTACTTCCCATTTTCAATTGAATTATTGAATACAATGGTAAAAAAATATGCAGAGAGATATTACTGTTAGCCTCACATCCTTAACCTTTCAAAAGCCCTGTTAGAAATGATCCTTCATTTGCATTCAATATGTTCAACCAGCCTCAACAGTTAATTTTAAAGGAGTCTTAGAATGAAATATTTCCCAGTGAAATGTATTGAGAATAGAGATGCTTTTCTAACTGACTTAAAATTTATAATAATAGAAATCTGGGAATAATTGAACAAGCTGGGGTGTGGTTAACAATGAGGCAGAAAGCAACAAAATCCAGGTAGGCACGAAGAAAATTGGAGAATACACATGTAATGAGGTAATATATTTACATTTCAATATACAAGTTTTCATTTAGAAAGTGTACAGACACTTAGCTCTGTTTAGATAATAAAGTTCTGAATGGGATTTTGAATTGGGGTGTGGAATTGTTATTTTTCTTGTAGTTTAACTTTATTATATTTGTTTGGATTTTTATGTAACCACTTATACATATAATTGTTCAGTGAGTTTTCCAGTGGTTCTATTTCCCTCTGTATCTTTCTGGAAACTTTTTGGTTGCAGGGACAGGTGTCACAGTACATGAATCAATAGAATTTCTATTAACAGTAGACTGTTCTGAGAAGACCACACTACTTTTTGTCTTCTTTTTTACCTCTCATGATCTTTCTTCTGCTTTCCCTTCTTTGCTCTTGTAACATTCACTAAAGTTATTGTAAGCAACAAGTTTTATACTTCGTTCTTGATTTCCAAAGAACCTTCAGGTTACTAAAGCATCAGGATTTACAGTACAAATTCTGAAGGTCCTTTATTAAGACCTTCAGAAACAAAATAATCATTGTGAAATTGATGAATTAGAAATTAGAGCAAATATATTTCACAAAAAAGGAAAAATGCAAGCAAATTTTTCTGCAGCTAGTACGGGAACTTGGTTGGAGTATTACGTACTGTCCTGAGATGTCCATTACAAAGATTATAAATCTGTGTTGATGAAAAATAAACAAAGATGCACTTTTGATATTATTTATGATGAATTGTGAATGAGCCACAATGTTTTCCTCGCACTGACAAAAACTGATTGGAAGTTCAATGATAATGGAAAGATTTGATGGAATTTTCCAAAACTAGAGGTGATTGATATTCAATAATCATCATTAAATCTAATTGTAAATCAGGCAAAACTACTATGATCAGAGGCTGGTTAGTTTGAGGATATGTGTTTACAGGCTTTAGTTAAGGTAAAAATATTACCTTCACACAGACTTGATGGAGTGAAAGGCCTGTTTCTGTGCTGTAGAGATCTACTATTCTTCGAATCAGCACCTTATCAATGACTGTGTGGTGACTGCCTGTACATCAGCCTCTCAATATTAAACAAAGTCATGCACCAGTGTTCTCCATTAAAGGAATTACCCCTTAGGAGAACATCATACTTGACATGAGTGATCGCACTACTACTACTAGAACTCTACAACTCCAAAAATTAAAAGCATACTTAAGAAGAGGCTTATTAAGTTTTAGGGGTGGGGGAAAAGGAATGGAAGGATATGTTGGTATGGCTAAATGAAAGAAATTTGTAAGAAGCTTATGTAGGGCATACACTTAGCAAAATGGCTTATTTTGGTACTGATAACTATGCAACTGATTTAGAGTGATTACATTGCAATACAGAATACTTTGCATGATTACATATGAATAACTCTGAGGAGTGAGTGATTACACAGTGAATGGTGGTCACCTGTAAGCTTATGTCTGATGAATAATGAATAACTTGAAGAAATTACTCATTCAAATACTAGGATTCTTAGGAATCATTAAAAAGTGAATAATGGGTAATTCAGAATGATTATGCACTGAATACGATGAATTAACCCCACAATAAAAACAGAAAGTCCTGAAGTATTCAATAAGTGTGGCGGCCTTATCACATCCGTAATGAAAGAGAAGGCATTGGCATTTTTGGGTCGAAGACATTTCATTGAATGGATCCATATTATCCAGGTATATGCTTCAAAGTGGCAATGAAACATTGTGATAATATCAAACCAGTGATGCTGTCTTTCAGAGGAGATGATCTGAGACCTTTCTCCAGTCACTTCAGCCATTCTCCTCTTCCACCTATCACCTCCCAGCTTCATACATAATCCCCCCTTCCCACCCATCCACCTTTCCCCTCACCAGGTTTTGCTTATCACCTGTCTTGTCTATCACCTGTCCAGCTGTACACCTTCCCCTCGCCCCATCTTCGTATTCTGGATTCTAACCTCTTCCTATCCAGTCTCAATGAAGGGTCTCAGCTTGAAACGGTGACTGTTTCTTCCCTCCATAGATGCTGCCTGACCTGCTGAGTTCCCCCATAAGACCATAAGAACAAAATTCCTCCAGAATTTTGTGTGTGTTACCTTGGATTTCCACCATCTCTTGTTTTCACTTTGTCAATATTTGGTTTCCTTTTGTGGGAGATTTCTCTGTGCAGATTTGTTACCACCTTTGCTAAATGATAACGGTGACAAGAACTTGGAAGTTGGATCCATTTTCAAATCAGAATCAGGTTTATTATCACTGACAGATGTAATTAAATTTGTTGTTTAGTGGCGGCCTTAATGTAAAGACATGGAGTGCAGCATTTCATTAATTATGTTACAGCGTGCATCTATTGTAATAGAAAATTGGATTTACTGTTAACTAAGTTAGGCTTGTGGGTAATCATTTTATTCTGTCATCAAGACCGAGTATACTTCTTCATTAAGTCTTTATGTAACCATCATTCTGTTATTTATACTGAGTTCTATTGTTAATCAAGCATCTTTGTAATCTTGTCTGCTGAAGATATGGTGGTTGTCTGTTGTGTTCGACGATGACAGGAAAGAACAGGAGAGTTTTTAAAGTGAAAAAGCCCTTGCACTGGGGCACTTCCACTAAGGTCTCTCGACCTTAGAAATCTGGGTCCAATGGTACGAGCAAGCATCACAAACTGGGGTTTTCCTTGGTTGCAGTGGATGTTCATGGCATCTTCTGAGGCTTGTCATGCCCTTTGCTCTCCACTGAACATTGCAGTACAGTCTTCCTGGCCCTTATTCTACTTCTAGATCCCTCAGGTCGGCTGACTTGGGGCTCCTGGCTGTCTCATGATCTAAATTTAAGTTCAGGGGTGACCGCGCCTTTGCTGTTGTAGCCCCTAGACTGTGGAACAGCATTCCCCTCACTATCAGATCTGCCCCCTCCATTGACTCTTTTAAGTCCAGGCTCAAAACTTACCTTTATTCACTAGCGTCTGCATCTTCCTGATGTGGCTGATTTTTTTGGCTTGTGCTTAGGATCTTATGTTGTTTATTTTGTGCCTATAAGCTGTGAGCCTTGTTATGTCTGTGTTTCTTGTATTTGTGATTTTAGCTACCTGTTATGGATTGTACAGCACTTCGGTCAACATGCGTTGTTTTTAAATGTGCTTTATGAATAAATTTGACTTGACTTAACTTGTTGGATCTCAGTGTAGATCTTATCCACCCAATCCGCTGGGGCTGACCTCACATGTTAGGACAGTCATATCCCTATTTCACCTGGGTATGAGGCTGCCAACTACCCTTACCAGGTTTAGCATGCCTGTTCAAGCGACATACCAGGGTGTGGCCACTGTCACGTGCAAACAGCAACTTGGAGCCACAGGTGAGATTTCAGTGTCCAGCAAGAACCAAAAGCAAGTGAGCTGCCCCGGAAGAGAAATGTGCACAAACAACCAAAATAGCGCTAAACTAGGTTCAGAAGTGCTGGCTCTCCCTAAGTTAATATCTCCCTGATAAAATGATAGCAGTCTTTGACTGTTTATGCTGCCAGATGTGGTGTGATCATATTCAGAGGCACTTGGCTTTTGGACTGAAAATTTAATTTTCAGATATTGAAATCAAAGTGGACTCAAGAAAAGCAATTTTCTGGAGGCACAATAGATTGCAGATGCTGGAATCTGGAACACCAATCTGCTTAAAGGACTCAGTGAGTCTAGACGCATCTGTGGGTGGAAAGAAAATGTCATCATTTCAGGTCAGCCATAATGAAATGGAGGAGCAGACTCAAAGGGCCGAATATATATACTGTATCTTATGGTCTTATGGAAAAGTTCTTGATACAGCCACATAATGGATACCACCCAAAAAAATTCCTCTGTAACTTCTGCAAAATAATAAACGTATTCTACATTGGTGTTTACATCACTTCATTAGAAATTCAGAATTTAGGGAAATCCTTCAGCAATTCCCTGCTACATTGTTCTAAAGGAATTCTGACTCCTTTGAAGTAAAGGCTTTGAAGTTTATGTTTCAGTTATGTTCAATAAGATATGAAGAAAATATTAACATTTATGATGAAAGGACACAAAATAAAACATATATTTGAGCCTTGGGCAAATCCAGCACCCATTTTTGTTTTATTCGGGTGATTAACCTGTACCAGATTTGCTGTCATCAACAATTTCGAGTAGTTCATTAATCGGATGCCTAAAGGTGTTTGCACTGGGCAGTGAGAAGGCAGAGATAAGGGGGTTCACTGACAAATGAACTGACCTAGTAAGAGATGTATAAAAGCAAAAGGTTATGGCTTTCTCTTTTAAGGAATTAATGGAATTTGGTTTGGTTTGAAAAGGACAATCTGGCAAAAAAACAGTGAGCAAGGGAAAGATTAAATGCAAGAGATACTGCAGATGCTGGAAATCCAGAGTAACACACACAAAATGCTGGAGGAACACAGCAGGTCAGGCAGCATCTACGGAGGGGAATAAACAATCAGGCTGAGACCCTTCATCAGGACCAAGGAAAAGGGTGGTGTTTGTATTGTGGATCTCAGCCTGCTTCCCAATGCCTATGAGCTCCCTGCTCAGATTAATTATGTCATAGAGTCATAAACACAGAAGCTGGCTCCTCAGCCCACCATTTTATACAAATACAGAACTGAGGAGGTGGAGGGATAGAAAAAGAAGGGGAAAACAAGTATGTGCAACAAAGCTGCAGTGGAATGATATCTACAAAATAGAAACATAGAAAATAGGTGCAGGAGTAGGCCGTTCGTCCCTTTGACCCTACACCGCCATTCAGTATGATCATGGCTGATCATCCAACTCAGAACCCTGTACCTGCCTTCCCTCCATACCCCCTGATCCCTTTAGCCACAAGGGCCATATCTAACTCCCTCTTAAGTACAGCCAATGAACTGGCCTCAACTGTTTCCTGTGGCCGAGAATTCCACAGATTCACCACTCTCTTTGTGAAGAAGTTTTTCCTCATCTTGGTCCTAAAAGGCTTCCCCTTTATCCTTAAACTGTGACCCCTCGTTCTGGACTTCCCCAACATCGGGAACAATCTTCCTGCATCTAGCCTATCCAATCCCTTTAGAATTTTATACCTTTCAATAAGATCCCTCCCATTCTTCTAAATTCCAGCGAGTATAAGCCTAGTCGATCCAGTCTTTCATCATATGAAAGTCCTGCCATCCCAGGAATCAACCTGGTGAACCTTCTTTGTACTCCCTCTATGACAAGGATGTCTTTCCTCAGATTAGAGGACCAAAACTGCACACAGTACTCCAGGTGTGGTCTCACCAAGGCCTTGTACAACTGCAGTAGTACCTCCCTGTTCCTGTACTCGAATCCTCTTGCTATGAATGCCAGCATATCATTCGCCTTTTTCACCGCCTGCTGAACCTGCATGCCTACTTTCAATGACTGGTGTACAATGACACCCATATCTCGTTGCACCTGCCCTTTTCCTAATCGGCCACCATTCAAATAATAATCTGTTTTCCTGTTCTTGCCACCAAAGTGGATAACCTCACATTTATCCACATTAAATTGCATCTGCCATGAATTTGCCCACTCACCTAACCTATCCAATCACCCTGCACCCTCTTAGCATCCTCCTCACAGCTAACACTGCCGCCCAGCTTCATGTCATCCGCAAACTTGGAGATGCTGCATTTAATTCCCTCGTCTAAGTCAATAATATATATTGTAAACAACTGGGGTCCCAGCACTGAGCCTTGTGGTACCCCACTAGTCACTGCCTGCCATTCTGAAAAGGTCCCATTTATTCCCACTCTTTGCTTCCTGTCTGCCAACCAATTCTCTATCCACATCAATACCTTACCCCCAATACCGTGTTCTTTAAGTTTGCACACTAATCTCCTGTGTGGGTCCTTGTCAAAAGCCTTTTGAAAATCCAAATATACCACATCCACTGGTTCTCCCTTATCCACTCTACTAGTTACATCCTCAAAAAATTCTATGAGATTCGTCAGACATGATTTTCCTTTCACAAATCCATGCTGACTTTGTCCAATGATTTTACCGCTTTCCAAATGTGCTGTTATCACATCTTTGATAACTGACTCTAGCATTTTCCCCACCACCGATGTCAGGCTAACCAGTCTATAATTCCCTGGGTTCTCTCTCCCTCCTTTTTTAAAAAGTGGGATTACATTAGCCACCCTCCAATCCTCAGGAACTAATCCAGAGTCTAAAGAGTTTTGAAAAATTATCACTGATGCATCCACTATTTCTTGGGCTACTTCCTTAAGCACTCTGGGATGCAGACCATCTGGCCCTGGGGATTTATCTGCCTTTGATCCTTCAATTTACCTAACACCACTTCCCTATTAACATGTATTTCCCTCAGTTCGTCCATCTCACTAGACCCTCGGTCCCCTACTATTTCTGGAAGATTATTTATGTCCTCCTTAATGAAGACAGAACCAAAGTAGTTATTCAATTGGTCTGCCATGTCCTTGTTCCCAATGATCAATTCACCGACTGTAAGGGACCTACATTTGTCTTAACCAATCTTTTTCTTTCCACCTCCAGGTTGAGTCGGTGGTGATGAAGGCGAATGCAATGTTGGCATTCATTTCTAAAGGAATAGAGTATAGGAGCAGGGATGTGATGTTGAGGCTCTATAAGGCGTTGGTGAGACCTCACTTGGAGTACTGTGGGCAGTTTTGGTCTCCTTATTTAAGAAAGGATGTGCTGACATTGGAGAGGGTACAGAGAATATTCACTAGAATGATTCCAGGAATGAGAGGGTTAACATATGAGGAACATTTGTCTGCTCTTGGATTGTATTCCTTGGAGTTTAGAAGAATGAGGGGAGACCTCATAGAAACATTTCAAATGTTGAAAGGCATGGACAGAGTGGATGTGGCAAAGTTGTTTCCCATGATGGGGGAGTCTAGTACGAGAGGGCATGACTTCAGGATTGAAGGGCACCCATTCAGAACAGAGATGCGAAGAAATTTTTTTAGCCAGGGGGTGGTGAATCTATGGAATTTGTTGCCACGGGTGGCAGTGGAGGCCAAGTCATTGGGTGTATTTAAGGCAGAGATTGATAGGTATCTGAGTAGCCAGGGCATCAAAGGTTATGGTGAGAAGGTGGGGGAGTGGGACTAAATGAGGGAATGGATCAGCTCATGATTAAATGGCGGAGCAGACTCGATGGGCCAAATGGCTGACTTCTTCTCCTTTGTCTTATGGTCTTATGGTCTTTTTCTGGCTAATTTGTATGTTTGTTCTTTGGAACTGTTACTATCCCTAATTTCCCTTGTCAGCCACGGGTGCACTACCCTCCCTGGTTTATTCTTTTGCCAAACTGGGATGAACAATTGTTGTAGTTCATCCATGCGATATTTAAATGCTTGCCATTGCATATCCACCGTCAACCCTTTAAGTATCATTTGCCAGTCTATCTTAGCTAATTCATATCTCATACCTTCAAAGTTACCCTCCTTTAAACTCAGAACCTTTGTTTCTGAATTAACTATGTCATTCTCTATCTTAATGAAGAATTCCACCATATTATGGTTACTCTTACCCAAGGGGCCTCGCACGACAAGATTGCTAACTAACCCTTCCTCATTGTTCAATACCCAGTCCAGAATGGCCCGCTCTCTAGTTGGTTCCTTGACATGTTGGTTCAGAAAACCATCCCGCATACATTCCAAGAAATCCCTTTCCTCAGCACCCTTACCAATTTGGTTCATCCTATCTATATGTAGATTGAAGTCACCCATTATAACTGCTGTTCCTTTATCGCACGCATTTCTAATTTCCTGTTTAATACCATCCCCAACCTCACTACTACTGTTAGGTGGCCTGTACACCCACCAGCGTTTTCTGCCCCTTAGTGTTATGCAGCTCTACCCATATCGATTCCGCATCCTCCAGGCTAATGTCCTTTCTTTCTATTGTGTTAATCTCCTCCCTAACCACTAACGCTACACCACCTCCTTTTCTTTCATGTCTATCCCTCTTGAATATTGAATATCCCTGAATGTTGAGCTCCCATCCTTGGTCACCCTGGAGCCATGACACTGTGATCCCAACTATATCATATTCATTAATAAGTATCTACACATTCAATTCATCCACCTTGTTACAAATCCTCCTTGCATTGACACATAAAGCCTTCAGGCTCGCTTCTACAACACTCTTAGCCCTTATACAATTATGTTGAAAAGTGGCCCTTTTTGATTTTTGCCCTGGATTTGCCTGCCTGCCACTTTTACTTTTCACCTTACTACTTTTTGCTTCTACCCTCATTTTACACCCCTCTGTCTCTCTGCACTTGTTCCCATCCCCCTGCCACATTAGTTTAAATCCTCCTGAACAACAGTAGCAAATGCTCCCCCTAGGTCATTGGTTCCAGTCCAGCCCAGGTGCAGACCGTCCTGTTTGTACCAGTCCCACCTCCTCCAGAACTGGTTCCAATGCCCCAGAAATTTGAATCCCTCCCCTTGCACCATTTTTCAAGCCATGTATTCATCTGATATATCCTCCTATTTCTACTCTGACTAGCACGTTAACAAGGTTATTGTTAAAAATAATGTTCTTTGGAGAGGAGGTCTACATATAATGGCAGTAATCATAATTTATTTATAGTGCAATTTGTAGTTCAAATTGCTTTACATTAGAATAAAGTGCAAACATGAAAATGAAACAAAAATATAAATAAAAGATCTTCATTAAAAGCAAGGTTAAATAAATAGGTTTTACGCTGGTTTATACATGTCAACTGAGTCTGCAACTCTTATAGTTTGAGATACTGAGTTCCACAGTTTAGGAGTTTGGGAGCTGACTTCCAATTATCTTTTGAGGGAGATTGTTTATATTTAACGGACTGGTGGAAGAAGATCTGAGAGTTCTAGCAGGATTATAAAATGAAAGCAATTCTGTGATATACTTCAGTCCCGGGCCATTAAGAGCTTTAAAAACAAGTAAGAGAACTTTAAATCAATTCTGAAATATTCAGGAAACCAATGCAGAGTTGCCAGGATGGGGGTGATATGCTCCCTCATCTGGTTTTAGTTAGAAGTCCAGCAACAGTGTTCTGAATGAGTTGAAATTTGTCAATCGATTGTTTTTGAAGGCCAATAAAAAGTGCGTTGCAGTAATCTAGTCTACTCAATATAAAGGCGTGAATTAGTTTTTCAGCATCATTTCCTGACAGAAACATACGTACCCTTGTAATATTTCTCAAGTGTAGAAATACTGCTTTGGTCACTTTCTTTAAGTCAGATTTAAAATACAAATCTGAATCAAGGATAACACCCAGGCTTGTTGCCTCTGATTTTACAAGGGGAGCCAAGTTCCCAAGTTTATCAAGAACTTCATCTCTTTTGGCTTTGGGAGCAACCAAAGGATTTCAGTTTTGTCCTCATTTAGTTTTAGGAAATTATTGCTTAATCATTTGCTTATTGCAGCTATACCAGAAATTAGAAAAGATAGGATGTTATCATGATTAGGCTCAACTAAGATATACAGTTGTGTGTCATCTGCATAACTGTGGAATTCAAGTCTTTGCTCTCTAATGATGTCTCCAAAGGTGCATATATATTAAGAGAAGAGTGGGGGACCAAGACAGCTTCCCAGAGCAACATCAGATGGTACATTTGTAACTCTCAGAAAGTTGGTCTCCGAAACAGACAATAACGTTTTCTTTCTGAGATATGTGACCAAAGCCAATTAAGAGCATTACCAGAGAGACCAACCCAGTTCTCATTGTGATCTGGGAGAACGCTGTGATCAATTTTCTCAAAGGAAGCATTTAGATCTAGAAAACTAGAATTGAAACTCTGTTGGCATCAATGCTGAGCCTAAGGTTACTGACAATTATTAAGTGCTGCCTCCATGCTATGGTTTTCTCTAAAACCTGACTGAAACTTTTCTGGAATATTGTTCTCATTTGGAAAGTTGTTGAGTCATAGTCATAGTCATAGTCGTACATTATTAATCCTGGGGGAAATTGGTTTTCGTTACAGTTGCTCCATAAATAATAAATAGTAATAGAACCATAAATAGTTAAATAGTAATATGTAAATTATGCCAGTAACTTATGAAATAAGTCCAGGACCAGCCTATTGGCTCAGGGTGTCTGACCCTCCAAGGGAGGAGTTGTAAAGTTTGATGGCCACAGGCAGGAATGACTTCTTATGACGCTCAGTGCTGCATCTCGGTGGAATGAGTCTCTTGCTGAATGTACTCCTGTGCCCACCCAGTACATTATATAGTGGATGGGAGACATTGTCCAAGATGGCATGCAACTTAGACAGCATCCTCTTTTCAGACACCACCGTCAGAGAGTCCAGTTCCATCCCCACAACATCACTGGCCTTACGAATGAGTTTGTTGATTCTGTTGGTGTCTGCCACCCTCAGCCTGCTGCCCCAGCACACAACAGCAAACATGATAGCACTGGCCGCCATAGACTCGTAGAACATCCTCAGCATCGTCAGGCAGATGTTAAAGGACCTCAGTCTCCTCAGGAAATAGAGACGGCTCTGACCATTCTTGTAGACAGCCTCAGTGTTCTTTGACCAGTCCAGTTTATTGTCAATTCGTATCCCCAGGTATTTGTAATCCTCCACCATGTCCACACTGACCCCCCTGGATGGAAACAGGGGTCACCGGTACCTTAGCTCTCCTCAGGTCTACCACCAGCTCCTTAATCTGTTTCACATTAAGCTGCAGATAATTCTGCTCACACCATGTGACAAAGTTTCCTACTGTAGCCCTGTACTCAGCCTCATCTCCCTTGCTGATGCATCCAACTATGGCAGAGTCATCCGTAAACTTCTGAAGATGACAAGACTCTGTGCAGTAGTTGAAGTCCGAAGTGTAAATGGTGAAAAGAAAGGGAGACAAGACAGTCCCCTGTGGGGCCCCAGTGCTGCTGATCACTCTGTCGGACACACAGTGTTGCAAGCACACGTACTATGGTCTGCCAGTTGGTTGAGAATGACTTTCTTAGGAATCTTGCCCAGAGAGGGAGGATGTGATATAGGCTGTCGTTAGCTGGGAGCTCACTATGAAGCTTTGGCTTTTTAAATAGGGCTTTGACAGCCGCAGTTGAAGGCATCTGGAAAAACTCTGGTTTCAAGAGACATGTTAATAATTTTCCTAACAGAACTGAAAACACTACTAATAAAGACCTTAAGAAGTGTGTAAGAGACAGGGTAGAAACAGCAAGCAGGTGGTGATACAATCACCATCTTTGATAGAATCTTTTAGACTTCTGAATTGGAAATACTTGTAAATGTTGACATGGCTTCTGCCTTTTTACAAGGTTGGCTGTAGAGGTTACTAGTATCTGTAGCTATGCTGATAAAATATATTGTGAATTCCTCACATTTCGTAGTAGATGCTTGACTGAGAACATTAAAGGTTGGGGCAAGGTTCAACAGACGATTTATAGTTGTGAACAATATTCTTGAACTGCCTCTGTAATAATCTTGGGAAAATGGGCTCTTCTTGCTAAGGATGCGAGGGGTGATTGATAAGTTTGTGGCCTAACTTAGAAGGAATTGTAGAAAACCTAGCACATTTATTTTTCAACATAGTCCCCTCCTACATTTACACACTTAGTCCAGCGGTCGTGGAGCATACAGATCTTGGACCTCCAGAAAGTGTCCACAGCAGGGGTGATTAATAAGTTTGTGGCCTAAGGTAGAAGGAGATGAGTTATTAACTTCAAACTTTCTGCATAATCTGTCAAAGAGTTGACCCCTGTATGTGCACATAACGAGAGCTGTATAACTCAACTCCTTCTACCTATGGGGACTATGTTGAAAAATAAATGTGCCAGGTTTTCTAAAATTGACTCCTTCTACCTTAGGCCACGAACTTATCAATCACCCCTCGTACATCAGCTTTAAAAGAGGCTAGTTTTTCCTTGTAAGTATTACAGTGGATTTCTAGCCCAGTTTTCCTCCATTTTCTCTCACCTACCAGAAATCCGTAAAACCAACCTGATAGTTGAATGCTATCTGAATTTGCTTAACAAGCCACTCAGTAAGAAGTTATGTCAATTGAGGATGGGCAATAAATCTTGGCTCTCTCAACAATGCCCAGATCCAGAGAAAAAAAATTAAAAACTGAGTGTGAGTTACCACTCTCTGGCACGATTTTGACTTAAAGAATGTGCCATATACATGTCTGCTAATACAATGAAGTTGAAAGCTATATTTAGGTCAATGAGATTTAATTAAGATTTGAACATGTAGTGGTTCCCACTGAAGTTACTTTTCATGGTCCTAAACTCTCAGGTTTTATAGATGAACAGTTTATAGAACAACCTTCAGTGAAGCAATTAATAGCAAAAGTTAAGAGCAACACAGCGGGGATTTTTAAAGCAGAAGGTTAAATCCTCCATCAAGTGACAAGGTTTAAAGAGAATTTTGATGTAAAGGAAGTGTGAGACAGCAATTAGGAAGGGGATTTCAATGATTGACAACAATCCCAGAAGTCCCCTCCCTAACTCCAGTGATAAAACCAGTCAAGATACTCTCCACAGTGCACCTGTATAAGTTTGTCAAGGTTTTGGTTGACATCCTGAATCTATGCAAATTTCTATGAAAGTACTATCATGCCTACTTTGTAATTGCACTTACAGTACATGTCAGTCCCAGGACAGATCCTCTGAGATGATAACACCAATGAATTTAGTTATTGGCGCTCTCCTACTCCAATCTCCTAAAGAGGACTACCTCATGGACCTCTGATTTCATCGTCCTGGAGTCAATAGTCAGCTTTTTGGCTTTGCTGGCATTGAGTGTAAGATTGTTATTGTAGCACCATTCAACCAGATTTTCAATCCCTCTCCTATATGCCGATCTGGCACTACCTTTGATTCAGCAAACAGCAGTGGTGTCATCAGAAAACTTAAATATAGCATGAAAACTGTGCTATGCCTCGTCACACAATCTTAAGAATAAAGAGAATAGAGTAAAGGGCTAAACACACAGCCTTGTGGTACATTTGTGCTGATGGTGATTGTGGAGGAGATATTGTTGGCAGATCATTTTTGACATACATAGTTAGAAAATAAATCTACTTTGAACTTTGATTTCAGAAGTTAGGACATTTCAAGATGAAAATATATATGCTAAGGACTTTCAGGAAGCTAGAAATGAAGACAAAACTGAGATCTCAGAAGACCAGAAGAGGTTAGAGAGGGAGGATGGCAAAGGCCAGGGAAAGATTTTAGAAAAAGAATGAAATTTTCAAAATTGACAACCTGTGTAGGACAACCAGCACAGGGCTCATCAAGTCAATCACATTCGGGAGTTGAAGAATGACTATAAGATATTGGTGAGGCCTAATTTGGAGTATTGTGTGCAGCTTTAGTCACCTGCCTACAAGAAAGATGTAAATAGTACAGGAAAGAGTACAGAGAAAATTTACAAGGATGTTGCTGGGACTGGAGTACCTGAATTATAAGGAAAGATTGAATAGGTTTATAATAGGAAAGATTTATTCCCTAGAACATAAAAGATTGAGGGGAGATTTGATAAAGGTATACAAAGTTATGAGGGGTATAGATAGGGTAGTGCAAGCAGGCTTTTCCCACTGAGGCTGGGTGGGAATGCCTCTAGGGGTCATGGGATAAGGGTGAAAGATGAAATGTTTAAGGGGAATGAGAGGAGAAGCTTCTTCAGTCAGAGAGTGGTTGGTGTGGAATGAGTTGCCAGCACGAGTGGTGAATACAAGCTTGATTTCAACATTCAAGAGAAATTTGAATAGGTGCATGGATGGGAGGTGTAAGGAGGACAAGGAGGACTACGGTCCAGAAGTAAATCAATGGGATTAGGTAGTTTAAATGGTTTGGCATGGACTGGATAGACTGAAGGGCCAGTTTTTGTGCTGTAGTTTTCTATATCTCCATGACCCTACGATTAGCCAGCAGCACATTGGAATGGTCAAGTTTGAAATGGGCAGTAGGAGAGTTTTAGAGAAAAGATTTAGTATCTAAGAAATTGAGGAGCAATAAAGTTGAACAAACCTAGTTTAAACAGGAATCCTTAGCAGTGGTGTGGAATAATGATATGAAACTCTGAAGAATGGAGAAAAGACAAAGTTTGCAATCTTGCCGCAGTCACTTGCTTGGCAGTGGAAAGAATCTGATGGAGCTGCAGCAGCACACACTGGACGAACTCAGTAAGTCATGCAGCATCTATGGAGCGGAATAACAGTTGACAATTTGGGCTGAGACACCTGTGAAGATAACATATTCAAAATGGTGGAGGAACTCAGCCATTTAGTCAGCATCTATGGGAAGGAACAAGCAGTTGACGTTCCAGGCTGCGATCCTACATCAGAACCCTCCATGTATAGGTATTTAAATTTAAGCAGTAAACAATCTGGCTATTTTTACATGTCATGGGCTTTGACCTTCAAACCATCTCTCTCTCCCATCCACCTACCTTCCCCTCACTTGGTATCACCTATCAGCTGCCACCTTATACTCATTCCCTTACCCCTCCACCTTCTTATTCTGTCTTCTCCCTCCTTCCTTTACAGTCCTGATGAAGGGTGTTTGAAACGTCAACTGTTTATTCCCCTCCATAGATGCAGTCCAGCAATCGCAGAATCTCTTCCGTTTATGAAATGGAGTTAGACATGGTTTGTAGCAAGGATTGAAAACAATGGCTTTGATGTTCCCAGTATTTATTTAGAATAGAATTTAGCGAACTGTGCCTATTTAAAGCTAGTGGAGTAGTAAAGAGATCAGGGCTGTGTGTTGTCAGAGTACATGCAGACTTCAATGCTGGGTTTTCAAATAAATGGTGCCAAAATGTGACATTTAGATGAGAAATTGAAACACCATTAAAAATTAATTAGGTTTGTGATCAGTGAGGAAATATCCCATCCGAAAAGCAGATTATAGTCAGTGAATCAATATAACATTGCCTGTGGCATATGTACTCTGTCCACCATTTCGCTGGCATTGCCTTGGTTACCTACAGCCCCAGAATTATTTCCATTTGTGCTGTAACATAGCAAGCTTCATCATATTTATTTATTGCTGCTGACAGCAAGTTGTTTGAAAATGCTCCCACTTACTGTAACATTAAGAGCTCCCAGGCGGTTATAGAAAGACCCTTAAAGAGGTTTGGCACTTAAGTGGCATAGATCCAGAAATTCCAGCCATGGTTTGTGGTGGTTGTGCATCGAGTCTAACGCTGATAGGAAACCTGTGTAGGAGAGTTTTTAAAGTAGAAAAGCCATTGCAATGGGGCAGTTCCACTCTCTCGAACGCAGAAGTCGGGGTCCGGAGGTATCACCAAGCGCCAGAAACTGGGGTCTTCCTTGGTTGCAGTGGATGATCATGACATCTTGAGTGCCTTGCATATAAAAGTTGCTGGTGAACGCAGCAGGCCAGGCAGCATCTCTAGGAAGAGGTGCAGTCGACGTTTCAGGCCGAGACCCTGCGTCAGGACTAACTGAGGGAAGTGTGAGTAAGGAATTTCAAATCCTGGCCTGCTGCGTTCACCAGCAACTTTTATGTGTGTTGCTTGAATTTCCAGCATCTGCAGAATTCCTGTTGTCTTGAGTGCCTTGTCATGCCCTTCGCTCTCTGCAGAGTGTTGGAGTCCTGCTTTCCCAGCTGTTGGATCTCACTGTAGATCCCGTCTGCGCAGTCCATCAGAGCTGACTTCACATGCTAGGACAGGCATGGCCCTATCTGTCTACACTTTTTCTACTGTATGATTATCTTAACAAACTCAGGAAGTTTCATAGTGCATTACATTTGGTGAAGTATTTTTGAGTAAGCTTGAAAACGTATTTGTGATCAACAGGAGCCCACAGTCAACATGTGCCAACTATTATTAGTGAGGTGGAAGGATAAATATTGGCTCAGACTTCAGAGATCGCATTTCTCATCCTCTTTGAATAATGTCATGGTATGTTTTTTTCACACCCGCCTGATGAAACAGGTAGAGCTTCCTTTCACTTAGTAATCAACCAAGAACCAACTCTTCCAGCAGTGCTGCCCACGTACTACTCTGTTGAATGAAATGCCTGTACTTGGAACATTTGTGAATAAGATTTGAAACATGTCTCGTAACTAGTAGACAAGCGTCTGTGGGAAAGGACATACATAGATCTAGGTACAATATGAAGGGAGATGAGAGTAAAAACAAAACACACTACTAACACTGCAAATCTGAATCAATAAGAGAAAATAATGGAATCATTCAGTAGCATCATTCAGCAATGGTGAGTTTTTAACCACCTGGGTTTCCTCCAGGTGCTCAACCACCCAACAGTCCAAAGTCTTTGGTAGGTCATTGTAAATATTCCTGTGAAATCAGGGAGTTGCTGGGCAGCATTGCTTGACAGGCTGGAAGGGTCTATTCCATGCTGTAACTCAATAAATAAGCAAATAAAATCTGTTTGAAGAGTCTTAAACCTGCAATGTTAACTGTTTCTCTTTCTACAGATGCTGCCTGACAAAAAATTTCTGCCTTTTGCTTCAGAATGAAGGAACGTTGTTTTAAATTTAATTCAGAATGTAGGATCACACTGTGCAATTGCTAAATAATCTAACAGACAATCTTCCTCTCTATTTGAAGACTGTGAGGTTAATGTCGTTTCTTTGCATGAGCTGATCTCCCATTTTGCTTATTAGACAAAACCTTTGGTTGATAAGTCAACAAGGTCACAACTATGTTACCGTTTTGTCTGCCCTTGCACACTGAGTTGCTTTAGAATATTTTTATGTGTGAGAAAAGATGTTAAACAGAGAAGATGTTAGAAGCAGGGCATCAAAGAAGGCACTGAACAAAGTATTGCTGACAGTTTCCCCAGTGCAGGGAGTCCCAATATTGGGCCAAGGACCCTTGCTTAATGTTATTGCTCCATGGCATAAAAAAGGTTAGGAACCCCTGTCCTAAAGGTAAAGATACAATTTGCTGCTGAGAACTGTTATCAAGTTGTTATGGAAACAGGCCTCTGGCCTAACTGGTCCATGGCAACCATGATGCCCAACGATTTCGTACATGGGTAAATTGGTTTCTTATTGCTACATGTACTGAGGGACAGTGAAAAACTGTTTTGTATTCGGATCATTTCATTACCACAGTGCATTGAGATAGTACAAGGGAAAACAACAGCAGAATGTAGAAGAAAGAAGTGTTACAGTTACAGAGAAAGTGCAGAGCAAGTAAAGGTCATAGTGAAGGTTTTTGTATTTAGCACACTGTACTCTTCTACCCTCACCATCAGTACATGTACACGACAGTGCTGCGTGCTTAGTGCCCTGCTCTTTTCACATTATACTTATGGTTGTGCAGCTAAATACAGCTCCAATGCCATATTCCAGTCTGCTTACAACATCTAATGTTGGTTGAATCAAAGGCATTAATGAATCAGAATATGAGGAGAGAGAATGAAAATCTGGTTAAGTGGTTCCAGAGCAACAACTTCTTCCTCAACGTCAGGAAAACCAAAGAGCTGATTATTGAGTACTGGAAGAAGAAGCCAGAGATCCACGAGCTAGTGCTCACTAGTGGAATGGAGGTGGAGAGAGTCAATAGCTTTAAATCCCTTGGTACTAAGAGGATCTGGCCCGGAATCAGCACATAGGCATCATCAAGAGACACAACAGCATCTCTTCTTCTTTGAGAGATCCCTAAACATGGACCACATGTCCATAGTACATTTCCCTGCAAAAACATCATCCCAATTCACACCCGCAAGTTCTAGCCTTATAGCCTCATAATTTGCCCTTCCCCAATTAAAAATTTTCCTGTCCTCTCTGATTCTGTCCTTTTCCATGATAATGCTAAAGGCCAGGGAGCAGTGGTCACTGTACCCCAGACCAGATGCTCACCCACAGAGATCTGTGACCTGACCTGGTTCATTACTTAATACTAGATCTAGTATAGCATTCCCCCTAGTCGGCCAGTCAACATACTGTGACAGGAATCTGTCCTGGACACACTTAACAAACTCTGCCCTGTCTAAACCATTGGAACTAATCATGTGTCAATCAATATTCGGGAAGTTAAAATCACCCATGAAAACAACCCCGTTATTTTTGCACCTTTCCAAAATCTGCCTCCCAATCTGCTCCTCGGTATATCTGCTGCTACCAGGGGGTCTATAGAATACTCCCAATAGAGTAACTGCTCCCTTCCTGTTCCTGACTTCCACCCATATTGACTCAAAAGAGGATCCTGCTACATTACCCACCCTTTCTGTAGCTGTAATGGTATCCCTGACCAGTAATGCCACCCCTCCTCCCCTTCTCTCGCCCCCCCCCCATCCCTTTTAAAGCACTGAAAACCAGGAATATTGAGAATCCATTCCTGTCCTGGTGCCAGCCAAGTCTCTGTAATGGCCACTACATCATAATTCCATGTATGTATCCAAGCTTTCAGTTCATCACCTTTGTTCCTGATGCTTCTTGCATTGGAGTACACGCAGTTTAGCCCTTCTTCCTTACTACCTTTCCACCCTATATTCTGCATCTGTTTCCTCAAAGCCTCTCTATATGTTAGATCTTGCACTTCTTCCACTGCTCTATCGCTCTGGGTCCCATCCCCCTTGTAAATTAGTTTAAACCTTCCCGAACCATGCTAGCAAACCTACCTGCAAGGAAATTTCTCCCCCTCGCGTTCAGGTGCAACCCATCCAATCTGTACAGGTCCTACCTTCTCCAGAAGAGATCACAATGATCCAAAAATCTAAAACCCTGCCTCTTGCACCAACTCCTCAGCCACGCATTCAACTGCCAACTCCTCCAATTCTTACCATCACTGTCACGTAGCACTGGCAGCAGTCCTGAGAACGTCACCCTTGAGGTCCTGTTCTTCAGCCTTCTGCCTAGTTCCCGGAACTCACACTTCAGGACCTCATCCCTCTTCCTGCCTATGTCTTTGGTACCAACATGTATCACGACTTCTGGTTGCTTTCCCTTTCGTACCAGGGTGTCATGCACCCGGTCAGAGACAACCCGGATCCTGGCACCTGGGAGGCAATAAATCATGCGGGTGTCCTTCTCACTTCCACAAAATCCCCTATCTGCTCCCCTGACTATATAGTCCCCAATGACATGAGTTCTCCTCTTCTCCGTCCCACCCTTCAGCATGGATTTGTGAAAGGAAAATCATGTCTGACGAATCTCAAAGAATTTTTTGAGGATGTAACTAGTAGAGTGGATAGGGGAGAACCAGTGGATGTGGTATATTTGGATTTTCAGAAGGCTTTTGACAAGGTCCCACACAGGAGATTAGTGTGCAAACTTAAGGCACACGGTATTGGGGGTAAGGTATTGGTGTGGGTGGAGAGTTGGTTAGCAGACAGGAAGCAAAGAGTGGGAATAAACGGGCCCTTTTCAGAATGGCAGGCAGTGACTAGTGGAGTACCGCAAGGCTCAGTGCTGGGACCCCAGTTGTTTACAATATATATTAATGACTTGGATGAGGGAATTAAATGCAGCATCTCCAAGTTTGCGGATGACACAAAGCTGGGTGGCAGTGTTAGCTGTGAGGAGGATGCTAAGAGGATGCAGAGTGACTTGGATAGGTTAAGTGAGTGGGCAAATTCGTGGCAGATGCAATTTAATGTGGATAAATGTGAAGTTATCCACTTTGGTGGCAAAAATAGGAAAACAGATTATTATCTGAATGGTGGCCAATTAGGAAAAGGGGAGGTGCAACGAGACCTGGGTGTCATTATACACCAGTCATTGAAAGTGGGCATGCAGGTACAGCAGGCGGTGAAAAAGGCGAATGGTATGCTGGCATTTATAGCGAGAGGATTCGAGTACAGGAGCAGGGAGGTACTACTGCAGTTGTACAAGGCCTTGGTGAGACCACACCTGGAGTATTGCGTGCAGTTTTGGTCCCCTAATCTGAGGAAAGACATCCTTGCCATAGAGGGGAGTGCAAAGAAGGTTCACCAGATTGATTCCTGGGATGGCAGGACTTTCATATGAAGAAAGACTGGATGAACTGGGCTTGTACTCATTGGAATTTAGAAGATTGAGGGGGGATCTGATTGAAACGTATAAAATCCTAAAGGAATTGGGCAGGCTAGATGCAGGAAGATTGTTCCCAATGTTGGGGAAGTCCAGAACAAGGGGTCACAGTTTGAGGATAAGGGGGATGCCTTTTAGGACCGAGATTAGGAAGAACTTCTTCACACAGAGAGTGGTGAATCTGTGGAATTCTCTGCCACAGGAAACAGTTGAAGCCAGTTCATTGGCTGTATTTAAGAGGGAGTTAGATATGGCCCTTGTGGCTACGGGGATCAGGGGGTATGGAGGGAAGGCTGGGGCGGGGTTCTGAGTTGGATGATCAGCCATGATCGTAATAAATGGCGGTGCAGGCTCGAGGGGCCGAATGGCCTACTCCTGCACCTATTTTCTATGTTTCTATGAAAGTTTGTGTATTTTCAGCATGCCACCGAAAACTTTAACAAACATCTATAGACACATGGTGTAGAGTATCCTAACTGGTTGCATCAAAGCCAGTTATGGAAACACTAATGCACAGGAATGGAAAAGACTATAGAAAGTGGTAGGTATAGCCTAGACCATCACAGGCAAAGCAATCATCATCGTTGAGTACATCTATATGGAATGCTGTGATAAATTTTCACTACCACTTTTGGGCAGAAGGTAGAGAAGACTGAGGCCTACACCTTCAGGTTTTGGAACCTTTATTAGCGACAACCATCCCGCTCCCGAACCATTCTGGACAACTTCATTCACTGCTGCTCTGAGCTGATTTTATAACCTACAGGCCTACTTTCAAGGACTTTTTACAACTCATGAGCCAAACATAGACAAATGACTTAGTTAGGTATCTTTGTCGACAAGGACTGGAGGGCCAAAGGACATATTTCCATATAAGCATAAGATATAGGAGTGGCATTAGGCTATTGGGCAGTGTTTAAACATAGGAACAGGAGTGATAGGGTTGAGGATGGGTTCATCGGTAGACAAGTAGATGCATTGTGAAGTGAGACTGTGAGGAAGGTCATGCAGATTACAGGGTAAAATTGTAGTCAGAAGGATTAATTGAAATGTAACATAGGGCAAATCAAAAAGGGTGATGAATACAGCACTGAAGGTGTTATATTTGAATGCATGCAGTGTACGGAATAAGATAGATGATCTTGTAACGCGGTTAGAGGCAGGCAAGTATGACATTGTGGGGATTATTGAGTCATGGCAAAAAGAAGATCATAGTTGGGAGTTTAACATCCAAGGATACACATTGTAACAAAAGGACAGGAAAGAAGGCAAAGGGTGTCTGGTGTCTCTGTTTGTAAAAAAAAATCAAATCAATTCCAGAGGAAGAGGTGACATCGGATCGGAAGATGTGGAATCTTTGTGGGTAGAGTTAAGAAACTGAAAAGATATAAGGACCCTGATGGAAGTTATATACAGGCCTCTGAACATTAGCCAAGATGTAAGATATAAATTACAATAAGATATAGAAAAGACATTTAATAAAGGCAATGTTGCGATAGTGATGGAGGATTTCAATATACAAGTGGATCGGGAAAATCAGGCTGGTGCTAATATCTCAAGAGAGAGGATTTGTAGAAGGCCTACAAGATGGCCTCTTAGATTAGCATGTAGTTGAGTCCACTAGGAGAATGGCAAATCTGGATAGGGTATTGGGTGATGAACCATATTTGATTAGGGAGCTTTAAGGTAAAGGAAACTTTAGGAGTCAGTAATCATGACACAATAGATTTCACCCTGCAGTTTAAGAGGGAGAAGATAAAGTCAAATATCTCAGTATTACAGAGACACATGAACAGAGTGGCCAGAATTGATTAGAAGCAGAGATTATTGCAGAACAACAATGGCTGGGCACAAACAAGAGAAAATCTGCAGATGCTGGAAATCCAAGCAACACACACAAAATACTGCAGGAACTCAGCAGGCCAGGCAGCATCTATGGAAAAGAATCCAGTTGACATTTCAGGCCAAGACCCTTCATCAGGATTGCAGAAAAAAAGATGAGGAGTCAGAGTAAGAAGGCGGGTAGAGGGGAGGAAGCAACACAAGGTGATAGATGAAACTGGGAGGAGGTGAAGGCATGAAGTAAAGAGTCGGGAAGTTGACTGGTGAAAGAGATACAGGACCGGAGAAGGGGGAATCTGATAGGAGATGACAGAAGGTCATGGAAGAAAGAAAAGAGGGAGGAGCACCAGAGGGAGGAGATCAGCAGGTAAAGAGATAAGGTGAGAGAGGGAAATGGGAATGGGAAATGGTGAGAGGGGTGGGGTTGCATTACCAGGAGATTGAGAAATCGATGCTCATGCCATCAGGTTGAAGGCTACCCAAATGGAATATAAGGTGTTGCTCCTTCAACCTCAGTGTGACCTGCTTAACCCTGCAAGTAAAACAAGCACTACACCTGCCTCACACCTCCTCCCTAACTTTCATTCAAGGCCCCCAACAGTCCTTCCAGGTAAGGTGACACTTCACCTGTGAGTCTATTGAGGCCATCTACTGTATCCGGTACTCCAAGTGTGGTTTCCTGTTTATTGATGAGACCCAACATAAATTGGGAGACAGCTTCACCAAGCATCTAAGCTCTGTCTATCAGAAAAAGCAGGATCTCCCAGTGGCTACCAATTTTAATTCCACTTCCCATTCCCATACCGACATGTCAGTGCATGGCCTCCTCTGCTGTCACGATGAGGGTACACTCAAGTTGGAGGAGCAACACCTTATATTCCATCTGGGTAGCCTCCAAACTGATGGCATGAACCTCAATTTCTTGAACTTCCATTAACGGACTCCCACCCCCCTCCTTCACCATTCCCCATTCCCATTTCTCTCTCTCATCTTATCTCTTTACCTACCCATTATCTCCCTCTGGTGCTCCTCCCAATTTTCTTTCTTCCATGGTCTTCTCTTCTCTCCTACCAGATTCTCCTTTCTCCAGCCCTGTATCTCTTTCATCAATCAACTCCCCAGCCCTTTACATCATCCCTCCCCCTCCTGTTTTCACCTATCACCATGTGGTTCTTCCCACCTCCCCACCCAAAAGTATTTTTTGCATCAGTCTTCACTGTAGAAGACGTGAGCAATATGCCAAAAATTTGTGAGTGTCAAGAGGCAGAAGTGAGTGAAGTTGCCATTTCTAGGGAGAAATGGCAACTTTCTCCCTAGAGAAGGTCAGAAGGTACATAATTCACCTAAGCCAGATGGAATACACCCCAGGGTTCTGAAAGAGGTGGCTGAAGAGATTGTGGAGGCATTAGTAATGATCTTTCAAGAATTAATAGATTCTGGCATAGTTCCAGAGGAGTGGAAAATCACACCACTCTAAGAAGGGAGGGAGGCTGAAGAAAGGAAATTATTGACCAGCCTGACTTCAATTGTTAGAAAGATGTTGCATTATTAAGAAAGAGCTTTCAAGGTACTTGGAGGCACATGATAAAATAGGCCAAAGTCAACATGATTTCCTTAATGAGAAATTATGTCTGTCAAATCCATTAGAATTCTTTGAGGAAGTAACAAACAAAGGAGAATTGGTGGATACTGCGCACTTGCATTTTCAGAAGGCCTTTGACATGGTGCCATGTATGTGGCTGTTTAACAAGATAAGAGTCCATGATATTACATGAAAGATACTAGAATTGCTACCATGCTATATTGCTTTATAGACTCTTGCCAGCCTACTGGTCCCTGTACATCTGATTTTTTTTTAAATTATTCACTCAATCTCAGGTTGTGGATTTCTAAGAATCATTTAAGTTAAAGTTTGTTCCGAGCCTTATAGACTCATCAGGCTGGTGCTTATGCCGGTTTCTGTGGCGTGAAGTGACTGAGAGTATGAGACTCTCCCCCGGACAGGACACCAGTCTATCGCGAGTTTGACCCCCAGCATTTCGCTGGTACCCATTTTCAGTTGGCTGGACTGGAGCAGTGTGTGGTTAAGTGCTTTGCTCAAGGACACAACACGCTGCCTCGGCTGGGGCTCGAACTGACAACCTTCAGATCGCTAGTCCAACGCCCTAACCACTTGAGCACGTGCCACGGATTTCTAAAAATGCCAGCATTTATTGTTGACTGCTGAGTGAACAGAGGAGGGACAGCTAAATGTCAACCACATCGATAGGTCTGAAATCAAATATAGATGAAAGCAGGTATTGATGGCAGATTTGTTTCCCTGAAAAACATTACTGAAGTATCTTGGATTTTGAAACTTTCGAGCAGTTTCATGACCATGATATCATTGTTGCCTTTTTAATTCCAAAATGATCTGAGTACTTGAATGATAAATTCCCCAGCCTCTCTTGTAGGAATTGAACTCACGTTTGCTGGTCTCATGACTGTTTTCACTTTTATCACAGCCATGCTTTCCAAACCAGTGACTTCAGAACAGCTAAAACATCTTTAGATTTCTCTGCCTCTGGTTCCCATTTAAAATACTCTCTCTATCTATCTATTTCCCCCCTCTTTATCCTTCTCTCTCCCTCTCCCTCTGTTCTTTCTCTCTGTCTGTCTCTATGCCCCTCTTCCTCACAACTGAAATGATTCCTTGTTTCCGTTGTGACTGAGTTGAAATTAATTTACGCAAGAGGTAAATGCTGCTATAAATGCAAGTTTTTGTTGCAATGCATGGCACTTAAAAGGATGGCTGTTGCTGCTTCAAATTGTAGAAGGTCTCAAGACCTTTCTGAAGATGCATACAGATTTTAAAAATAAATCTTTCATAGCAGAATGACCTACTTTGAACAGTTGAGGAGTTTATGCCAGAGGCGATTTCTCTTGGCCTTTTGTGAACAGCCAATGGTTAATCAACAAGACTGATAACCCTTTCCTGGTGCTCCGATGCACTGTACTGAACAGGCTCAAGAACACACACCATCTGTGCAGTGTACTGTGAACATCCTGCCAACAACATTACAATACTCATTGTACCCTGTGAGGTGGAACGGACGGCCCCTGAAACATTGTCTCAAAGTGACAATGGAAATGATGCATTGCTTATGTTATGACAGCTACATCAAGATAATGGTGACTGGCCCTGCTTTTGCTGTCCATGGCCCTGATCTTTTTACATTTCTTTTAGTTAAATAGTTCTTGTCTACTCTGCTTTTCAGTGAGGATTTCCTTGACACAATTGTTTCACAGTCAAGCATTGATCTTTGGCAGTTGGTTATGTTGTACAGGGAGTTATATGTTTTTATTATGTAGATATTCTTTTGTCATTCTCCTTTCTTCTTGCAAAGTCTCAAACATTTATTTTTGGTCTATCTGCCTGGATCCCAAAATAAGCCCTATTCAAGATATGAATGGTCCTTGATGAAGGAATATTCTTGATTAATAATTGATTTACATGGCTTGTTCTAGGCAAGATAGGGGTTCAATCTATGCATATTGGGTTAAATCATATTTACCTTAGGTCAGTGAACATTACCAGTAGCCTGTGTAGACATCATGGGCAAGAAAGCATACTGGTGCCTCTGTTTTCTCAGGAGGCTAAAGAAATTTGACATGTCCTTGTCAGCCTTTATCAACGTATCAATGCACCATAGAAAGCATTCTATCTGAATGCATCATTGCTTGGTATGGCTGTGACTCTGCCCCTGACTGTAACAAACTGCAGAGCACTGTGGTTACAGCTCAGCATGTCACACAAACCACCTTCCGGTCTATGGACTTTGTCTATGCTTCTTGCTGCCTCAGTAAAGCAGCCAGCATAATCAAAGACCCAACCCACCCCAAGGCACTTATCCGTGTAAGCGGAACAAGTGCTACACATGCCCTTACACTTCCTCCCTTACCACCATTCAGGGCCCCAAACAGTCCTTCCAGGTGAGGCAACGCTTCACCTGTGAGTCAGCTGGGGTGATATACTGCGTCCGGTGCTCCCGATGTGGCCTTTTATATATTGGCGAGACCCGACGGAGACTGGGAGACCGCTTTGCTGAACATCTACGCTCTGTCCGCCAGAGAAAGCAGGATCTCCCAGTGGCCGCACATTTTAATTCCACATCCCATTCCCATTCTGACATGTCTATCCACGGCCTCCTCTACTGTAAAGATGAAGCCACACTCAGGTTGGAGGAACAACACCTTATATTCCATCTGGGTAGCCTCCAACATGATGGCATGAACATCGACTTCTCTAACTTCCGCTAATGCCCCACCTCCCCCTCGTACCCCATCTGTTACTTATTTTTATGCACACATTCCTTCTCTCACTCTCCTTTTTCTCCCTCTGTCCCTCTGAATATACCCCTTGCCCATCCTCTGGGTTCCCCCCCCCGTCTTTCTTCCCAGACCTCCTGTCCCATGATCCTCTCATATCCCTTTTGCCTATCACCTGTCCAGCTCTTGGCTCCATCCCTCCCCCTCCTGTCTTCTCCTATCATTTTGGATCTCCCCCTCCCCCTCCAACTTTCAAATCCCTTACTCACTCTTCCTTCAGTTAGTCCTGACGAAGGGTCTCGGCCTGAAACGTCAACTGCACCTCTTCCTAGAGATGCTGCCTGGCCTGCTGCGTTCACCAGCAACTTTTATGTGTGTTGCTTGAATTTCCAGCATCTGCAGAATTCCTGTTGTTTGCCACCCCAAGGGTTCTCACTTCTCCCCTCTTTGGGCAGAAGATCCAAAGTCTGAAAGCATTTACCATCAAACTTAGATCCAGGTGTTATCAGACCATTGAATGGTTTTCTTCAGTTGTTCTCCAATCTTGGCAATCCATTTGCAAACGTTTCATCATCATACGAAGCGACGTCATCAGTGCGCTGTTCACTTGTGGTGTGTCCTCCAAATGCTTGGCCTTTATATACTTATCAATCAGTTGATTGGTCATCATAATGGAAACTCAATTGTGACATAGGGAGAGGGTCTCATCATTGACTAGTTGCGTGGCGAACTGTGCATTGTCTGGAATTTTGCCTGCATTGGCTTAAAAATGGCATCAAGGTCTACATGTCTATTTGTAGAATTGTCTGTGGAAAACCATGCTTCTAGAATCTCACTTGCATGCTACGTATTTGCTTACGTGATGACTTTCACTGATACCCTGCTGAATTCGTGCCCCTCTCGACCTTCAGTGGTAGAGACTAGGGAGAGTTGGTCATGTTGTTTCACAGCCGGTTGATGTCCATATTGAATGGTTCCCTAGTATAAGAAGAATTCTTCAGCTCGCAATCTACCTCATTTTGATCTTGCTCCTTATTGTTTACCTGCACTGCACGTTCTCTGTAACTCTAACACTTTATTCTGCATTACGTTATTGCTTTACCTTATACTGCCTTAATGCACTGTGTAATGAATTGAACTGTATGCCTCTGAAGACCTCTGTTGCCCATCGATGTGTGTCCTATTTGTCTAGATACTCAAGCCAGGAGCCAGGACAGTACAATATGGAAGAGAAAATTATTGCCCATGTAGTAAGCTCCCCTTCTCCACACAACTGATGAACCCAAAGGAACGGCAGAGACCGATACAGTTTGGCACCAGCAGTCTTGTAGGAGTTGCCAGTCAACATTGAACTTAATGTAGGACTGCTTCAGGGGCTCCAGCTCTGGATATTTCCCTCAGGGTTTACTCCTGAAGCCTTCCTCATTATTAGGTATAGCCGAAAGACAGCAGAGGTTTCAGATCAGAAATGTCCTTCTCCAAGAAGAGCTGTCAATCACAGCTGATGAGCCCCATCTGCCTGAAGTTACTGGTAGTAAGGTGCCAGTAACCTGCCTTTGTCCCTTCTCCTGCCAGTAGAAACAATTCTGCTGGTCTTATTACTTAAGCCGCATGTGAAAACTAGGAGGTAGACTTTGTTGTCAGAGGCTATTTGAGGCGCGCACCATTGGCAGCGTTTAATAGGTAGTGGGAGCTTGTCCTCATTACCACACCTGGATATAACAACCTCAAGGAACCTAGACATTCTACATGTAAGACAAGCTTTTCAGTGTACCTCAGTCACATGGCGATATTAAACCAATTCCAATGCTGATTTGTAAGAGAACTTTAGACAATGTTTTATTCATGTGTCCAAAAACTCTTTACCTCTACAGAATGGAGCACACATTAGGTCAAGTTCTGGCACATCTGATCTCTCATTCCACCAGCACGGAACCCAGCAATAGTTCTTGATCAATCTCATTGTGTGCAGTTCGGGCCACCTGGCTACAGGAAATATATCAATCATTTTGAAACGGTACAGAGAAAATTTACAAGAATGTTGCTGGGACCTGAAGTTCTGAGTTATAGGGAATGATGGAATAGTACAGGACTTTTCTCTCTGGAGCCTAGGAGAATGAGGGGAGATCTTATGGAGGTATACAAAATTATGAGGGTTGGAGTATAAATAGAATAAGGTTGTCATAGCTGGGGTTGGATGGGGGAAGGTAGTGGGGTTAGGCTCTACTACTAATTAGTGCACATCTCAAGTAGCCTCTGCATGAAGAGGAGAGCCTGTTGCATGGGAAAAAGCTTACTATCCATATCGTACTGACTTGCTTAGAGAGCTCATAGTGTAGTTCATATTGGCCTCTTTCAGTTCTATGTTTTTTTTTGTGTTCTTGTCCACTCTTTCTTGTTGTCGATTGGTGGGAAGGGGGTTTTTGAATTTGATGTTCTTCTCACACTTAATAACTTCTCTTTTGGCTCTTCCCACTTTCTTCAGACTAAGGGTGTAGCTATGGGAACTCGCATGGGCCCCAGCTATGCCTGCCTCTTCATTGGTTATGTCGAACAGTCTGTGCTCCAAACCTATTCTGGTACTGCTCCCCAACTTTTCCTTCAGTACATTGACGACTACATTGGTGCTGCTTCCTGCACCCATGCTGAGCTCGTTAATTTCATCAACTTTACTTCAAATTTCCACCCAGCCCTCAAATTCACTTGGTCTATCTCAGAAACTTCTCCCCCCTTTCTTGATCTTTGGGTCTCCATCTCTGGAGGCAGACTGTCCACTGACATCTTCTACAAGCCCACTGACTCTCATAACTACCTTGACTATACCTCTTCCCACCCCACCACATGCAAAAATGCCATTCCCTATTCCCAGTTCCTCCGTCTCCGCCACATCTGCTCCCAGGATGAGGCTTTCCATTCCAGGACATCTCAAATGTCCTCTTTCTTTAAGGATCGTGGTTTCCCTTCTGCTGTCATCAATGATACCCTCACCTGCATCTCCTCCATTTCCCACACTTCGGCCCTCACCCCATCCTCCCGCCACCACAACAGGGACAGAGTTCCCCTTGTCCTCAACTACCAACTCTCCAGCCTCCGGATCCAGCACATTATCCTCTGCAACTTCCGCCACCTTCAACAGGACCCCGCCACTAAGCACATCTTTCCCTTTCCACCCCTCTCCGCTTTCCGCAGGGATTGGTCCCCCCGTGACTCCCTGATCCACACGTCTCTCCCCACGGATCTCCCACCTGGCACTTATCCCTGTAAGCGTAAGTGCTACACCTGCCCCTACACCTCCTGTCTTGCCACCATTCAGGGCCCCAAACAGTCCTTCCAGGTGAGGCAAAACTTCACTTGTGAGTCTGTTGGGGTCATCTATTGCATCTGGTGCTCCCGGTGCAGCCTCCTCTACATTGATGAAACCCAACGCAGACTGGGGGACCACTTTGTCGAGCACCTCCGCTCCATCTGCCACAACAGACAGGATCTCCTGGTAGCCACCCGCTTCATCTCTGCTTCCCATTCCCATTTGGATATGTCCATGCATGGCCTCCTCTACTGCCATGATGAGGCTAAACTCAGGTTGGAGGAGCAATACCTCATATACCGTCTAAGTAGTCTCCAGCCCCTTGGTATGAACATAGAATTCTCCAACTTCCAGTAATTCCCTCCCCCTCCCTTCCTCTATCCCTATGTCACTCTGCCCCCTCCCCCAGCTGCCTATCACCTCCCTCATGGTTCCGCCTCCTTCTACTACCCATTGTGTTTTCCCCTATTCCTTCTTCACCTTTCCTGCCTATCCCCTCCCCCACCCCTTTATCTTTCCCCTTACTGGTTTTTCACCTGGAACCTACCAGCCTTCTCCTTCCCACCCTCCCCCCACCTTCTTTATCGGGCCTCTGCCCCTTCCCCCTACAGTCCTGACGAAGGGTTCCGGCCCGAAACGTTGACTGATCATTTCCACGGATGCTGCCTGACCTGCTGAGTTCCTCCAGCGTGTCGTGAGTGTTGCTTTGACCCCAGCATCTGAAGAGTATTTTGTGTTAATGTCCTTGATGCTGTTTCTCCATGTGGGCGATGTGTTAGTTTTTGTATGAGTGAGGAGTTTAGGGGGGTTTGGGGTTTGCAAGTTTTTGTTTCTTTTTCTTTTCGTTTGGGGGAAGTTGATGTCATTTCTTTCAACTACTCTATGTTTTTTCTGTATTTTATGGCTATCTGGAGAGGACAAATCTCAAAGTTGTACTCTGTGTACACACTTTGATAATAAAATGAACCTTTTGAACTTTTGAACCTTGGAACAGTTAGGACGCAACATCTATGGTCGATCATGATGAAGGAGGGCACACAAGATAGAATGATTCCAGCAGGGTTTTACAACTGGGGTTAGATGAGACTGGAACTAGAGGTCGTAGGTTAAGGTTGAAAAGTGGAATGTTTGAGGGGAACACAATGGGGACTTCACTCAGAGGGTGGTGAGAGTGTGGAACGAGCTGCCAGAGGAAGTGGTGGATGCAGGCTCGATTGCAACATTCAAAAGAAGTTTGGATAAGTACAAGATGGGAGGGGTATGGAGGGCAACAGACCAGGTTTTGGTCAATGGAGCTAGGCAGAGAATCAGTTTGGCACAGGCTAGAAGAGCCTGTTTCTCTGCTGTAGTGCTCTATTGCACTATTAGTTAGTGACCTGAGCTGAGATGCTGACTACAGTTTGCTTCTTTACTAGGTTGATCCCCTGTGCTAATTCAATGCCAACCTCTGTGAATGAATCTGTTTATAGAGAATGCCACAGCAGGGATGGGAATTGGGAAACCTCAATCTTCTGGTCCACTGGTAAATACAAGCAAGGCTTCAGTGGGAATCACCTCAAAATGTTGGTAGATCAAGTGAGGCCAAAAGAAAAAGAAATCCCATTTTCTTTGGACCATCGAACATTTATTTCTTCCTCCATTAAGGCTTCAGATTAAGTCTATTCCATGGGCTAGACATCCATGAAGGAATTTATCCCTGCATAGTTAGTATTTCTCATTTCCAGCTAAGTGTTGCCCCTTTAGTACCTCATACAGTCATGCAGTATAAAAACAGGCCCATCAGTCCAACTCATCCAAACTGATTGTGTTGTCTAAGAAGCTTGTCTCATCTGTCTGCATTTGGCCCAGGGCCCTCTAAACCTCTCTCATCCATGTACTAACTTAGAACCTATTTGGATCTGTGAAATGAATAAGTTTCCAATCTATGTTATTTACTTACAGCCCACTGCGCCGCTGGCATTTCAGGCAGCAATGAAAGTCCTCCATCTCTGTCTGTATAGAAGTATTCTTCATTGCTGTTTTAGTAACAATTGTTTTTTTGACCAGTCAGTGTTGTTAGCCCTCAGCTGAACCCCCGAATCTGAGTTACTCGTGGACCACTGTTAGTCTGGCTTCTAACCTTTGACCTGTTTGGCATGGTTGACCCTACCAAGATCCAATGCAAAAAGCTCTGACTCCACCCAACATAGTTCTCTAGGCCATCTATCTGGAACAGTATGATTGTTACAGATTGTTCTCCCTGCCATCTGTCAGAGAAAGAATGAAGGATTGCAGCTCAAGAACATTGTGGAAGAAATGTGCAAAGATGTCAACTGAACTCTTTGTGACAAGTCTGCCAAGCCTGGAACAGATATCTGGATTAAATTGAGCAATGTTGCTCCCAAGAAGCTGTGCATGAGCATGTAGGCCTTCATTATTCTGAGCTGTCAGCTGGAAGGAGACTTCCTGACAGAGTCATCATTAGTGCTGTCATGTGTGTGCATGGCTCTGCAAGTGGCCACTTGCCTTTGACATTATGCAGCAAAGTTTGCTTGGCTGTCAGAAGATAGTCTCGGCTTAGAGTGGTGATGACATTAGGATTCCAAGAGATTTATGGAAATGTCTAACCTCCTGCTCTAATTCTCTATATACTTCAGTCGAAGAAACACGTGTGACATTCAGAATAAATAGCCCCTACAATCATTGTACATTTGCTCTCTCAGTGGACATGTACTGTAGGAACTACTTATTAAAAACATTGCTCAGGCAACAACTGCTTGCATTTACACAGTTTTTATTGTTGCACAAACGCATCAAGGCATATTGCAGGAGAGTTGTAGTCAAGGTTTCACACAAAAGAATGGTTTGTACCTTCTGTCCGTGACCACGCGGGTTTCTTCTGGGTGCTCCAGTTTCCTTCCACATTCCAAAGACGCACGCTTGGGGTTACTGAATTGCGGACAAGCTGATGTTATTATAGACTTCCAGCACATCATTTGCAAAATATCTCCAACTGAAATCTAAATCCATTAATCAGTATTAGTAAAAACAATGGCCCTAGTACCACTCCCTGGTGAAGGTTACTGTATGCTGTCTTGTAATATGGAAAACAACCAATAACTATGATAAATCATAACCCATACCTTAAGCAGGAAGGAAAAGGTTGTGGCAGAACTGGAGAGACTGCAGAAAGCAGGTATTATTTAGTTGGCTGAGTTTCAGATTGAACTGATGAATTACTCCCACAGTGAAGACAGATGGATTCATTTGGCTCTTTGGAAATAGTAAGATAACAATTAACAGATAATCAAAAGTAGCAGATACATGTTACCTTTGATTTATGATTGGGTTGTTCATCTCTGAGAAGACAGATCTTTAGAACTCTAGACAGGTCATGTGCGTACCCACTTTCTTTCCCCTCCCCTTCTCCATTCCACGCTCTGGCTTCCCTCTTACCCCTTCTCTTCTTCTGATAAGCCTATCGCCCCATTCTGGTGGCCCTCTGCTCTCTCTTCCCACCATGGTCCACTCTCCTCTCTTATCAGATTTCATCTTCTTCAGCCCGTTACCTTTTCCACCTATCACCTCTATGCTTTTCACTTCATCCTCCCTCCCCCACCCACCTACCTTCCCCCCTCACCTCTCACCTTCCAAGTTGTACTCCTTCCCCTCCCCTACCTGATTGTTCTGGCTTCTTTCCCCTTCCTTTACAGTCCTGAAGAGTCTTGGCCTAAGACATTGACTTTTTCTTGCTCTCCATAGACGCCGCCTGATCTGCTGAGTTCCTCTACCATTTTGTATATGTTATGCTTTCAGCTGATTAATTTAGACAAAGACTCAAAGGTGTGTAGAACAATAAATATTGACTTTGGTCAATTCCAAAGCTACATACTGCACTTGAGGGTAACAAAAACTCTGGATATTTTTCACAGGGCAATGAAATTGTTTGATCTAGCTGCTAAGGCTACCTCATGATATCACGGTGCATTAAAAGACAGAGTAGGGACACAAAAGGAATTTTGAAGATGTCACAAGATGATGTATAGTTGAGGTGTGTCTTTGCCGCTTGGGGGTACTGTACTGTAGCAGTTATTATAATGCTTTACAGTACCAGTGACCAAGGTTCAATTCCACCACCTGTAAGAAGTTTGTACAGTATGTTCTTCCTATGACAGTGTATGCTTCCTCTGGGTGTTCCACTTTCCTCCCATATCCCAATAATGTTTGGGTTAGGTTTAGTAAGTAGTGGGCGTGCGATGTTTGCACCACCTTCAGGCTCCCCCCCCCCCCCCCCCCACAGACACCCTTGGACTTTGTTGGTTGTTGACACAAACGACGCATTTCACTGTATGTCTCAATGTTTCAATGTACAGTACTGCTTGGAAGACCCAGGCACATATATACATTGCTTATAAAAAGTATTCACCACCCCCTTTGGAAGTTTTCATGTTTTAGTGTTTAACACCATTGAACCACAATGGACTTAAATTTGCTTTTTTTTTACACTGATCAACAGGAAAAAAACTTTTGTGTCAAAGTGAAAACAAATTTCTACAAATTGGCCTAAATTTGTTATCATTATTAAACACAAAATAATTAATGCATAATTATTCACCTCTTTTAAGTCAGTATTTAATAGATGCACCTTTGGCAGCAATTACAGTCTTGAGTCTGTGTGAATAGGTTTCTATCAGCTTTGCACATCTGGACACTGCAAATTTTCCCCTTTCTTCTTTACAAAACTGCTCAAGCTCAATCAGATTGCATGAGGATCATGACTGAACAGCCCTTTTCAAGTCCAGACACAAATTCTCAGTTGGATTGAGGTCTGCAATCTTGGCCACTCCAGACATTAACTTTGTTGTTTTTAAGTCATTCCTGTGCAGCTTGGCTTTATGCTTGGGGTCATTGTCTTGCTGGAAAACAAATCTCCCAAGTCACAAACACAAAGAATTCTGCAGATGCTGGAAATTCAAGCAACACACATCAAAGTTGCTGGTGAACGCAGCAGGCCAGGCAGCACCTCTAGGAAGAGGTACAGTTGACGTTTCGGGCCGAGACCCTTCATCAGGACGAAGGGTCTCGGCCCGAAACGTCGACTGTACCTCTTCCTAGAGATGCTGCCTGGCCTGCTGCGTTCACCAGCAACTTTGATGTGTGTTGCTCCCAAGTCACAGTTCTTTTGCAGATTTCATCAGGTTTTCCTTCAGGACTTCCCCGTATTTTGCTGCATTCATTTTACCCTGTACCTTCACAAGCCCTCCAGGGCCTGTTGCAGTGAAGCATCTCCACAACATGATGCAGCTACCACCATGCTTTAAGGTAGGCATGGCTTATTTTTGATGATGTGCATACACCAAACATAGCATTTAGTCTGATAGCCATAAAACTCAATTTTGGTTTCATCAAACCAACAAACCTTCCAGTTGACATCAGAGTCTCCTACGTGACTTCTGACAAACTCTTGCCAAGGTTTCATGAGAGATTTTTTTCCCAACAGTAGCTTTCTCTTTGCCACACTCCCATAAAGCTGCGACTAGTGAAACATCCAGGCAACAGTTGCTGTATGTGCAGTGTCTCCCATCTCAGCTTCTAAAGCTTGTAACTCCTCCTGAATTGGCATAGGTCTCTTGGTGGCAGCCATCACTAGTCCCCTTCTTGCACGGGGACTCAGTTTTTGAGGACAGCCTGCTCTGGGCAGATTTACAGCTGTGCCATTTTCTTTCCATTTCTTGATGATTGAATCAACTGAACTCCAAGGGATATTCAGTGACTTGGACATGTTCCTGTATCCATCTCCTGACTTGTGCTTTTCAACAACCTTTTCACGGAGTTGTCTGGAGTGTTCTTTTGTCTTCATAGTATCATTTTCACCAGGATAATGACTCACCAACTGCTGGACCTTCCAGATATAGGTGTATTTTAACTACAATCATTTGAAACAGCTTGACTGTACATGGTGATCTCCATTTAATTAACTATGTGACTTCTAAAACTAGTGATGATTTGGTGTTTCATATTGAAGGGGTGGGGTGAATACTTATGCAATCAATTATTTTGTATTTTGTAATTACTTAATTTAGATCACTTGGAAGAGATCAGTTCTCACTTTGATACAAAAGTCTTTTTCTGCTGATCAGTGTCAAAAAAAGCCCAATTAAACCCACTGTGATTCAATGTTGTAAAACAGTAAAACATGAAAAGTCCAAGAGGGTAAAAACTTTTTATAGGCACTGTATAGCTAGGGTGACTCAGACTTTTGCACAGTACTGTAAGTGGTTTTATATATTGCACTGTAATGCTGCTGTTGCAAAAATGTAAATTTCATGACGTGGGTGATGATTCAGATATGGGTCTCTATTGTGGACTGAGAGCGGGAAGGGAGAATAGAGAGGGGAATTATGGTTGAGAAAAGGGGAAGGCAAAGGGGAAGGAGTGGAAAGGACCAGAGAGACATTCTATAATGATCAATAATCCTAGTTGAAGTCAAATGAACTTCCCTGGTGTCTCAGGGCCGGGTGTGTCTGCATCTGACCCACCCCTCGACCCTGGCACACTATTGCCGTCTGTCCCACACCCTGCTGCAGCATTCCACCCTTGCTATTCGCAACCCCCTTTGCTCCCACCAGATTTACAAACTCGCTCTCCGCTCCATGTTGGCAAATACTGTACTGTGAAAAAGTCTTAGGCACCCTCACTGTCTATATGTGCCAAAGACTTTTGCACAGAACTGTACATGTGATAAATAAAGCTAATTCATCTGTATCTTGGTCAAAATACAGAAGCTGAAGAGACTAGTTGAAAATAAAACTACAGCAGTATTGGATATACCCAGTCTAACCTATGTGACAGAACTGAAGACCAACTTAAGATACCTCAAATAATAAGGGATTTTTCCTGCCAACTTATACTGTGTTAGGGCCTCTACATGAGGAAATGGATGATAAAAGAAGAAACTGCATTCCAGGAGTCAAAGCAGTGATGCTGAGTTTGCAGGTTCTGGTACATTAGATTATGAAGACACGCAGTCCTCTTTTATTGTCATTTAGTAATGCATGCATTAAGAAATGATACAATATTTTCTCCGGTGTGATATCACAAAACACAGGACAGACCAAGACTGAAAAAACTGACAAAACCACATAATTATAACATATAGTTACAACAGTGCAACAATACCATAACTTGATAAAGAAGTCCATGAGCACAGTAAAAGTTCAAAGTCTCTCAAATGTCCCACATCTCATGCAGATGGAAGAAGAAAGAACTCTCCCTGCCATGCCCGACCACAGTCCGACTCTGAGTCATCCGAAAACTTCAAGCTCTGGTCGGCTCTCTGACACCGAGTACTGAGCGCCATCTCTGTCCAAACGATTCGACCTCATCTCGGTCACCAATAACAGGCAAAGCCGGGGATTTTGAGGCCTTCCCTCTGAAAGATTCCCTACCACGCAGTAACGACAGCAGCGAAGGAGCGTTTCAGAAATTTCTTCAGATGTTCCTCTGTGCTTTCATGTCCCTCTCCATCAAATCAGAATTGTCCACGGCCCCTATTTAACAGATATGATATCATTTTTCACCAGAGGGCTGCGCACGCGCGGTGCGCTGCTCTCTCTCCTCCCGCCGTATCCAGTGAAGCATTTGAGATCTGTGATGTACAGCTTTACGGTAAAGGAGTTGTTTTGTAATACAGCAGGGGAATTGTGGTTGGGTATAAATCAACAGTGGGTTTAAGTATCAACTACAGAGTGGCAAAAATCCACTGGGGCTTGTTCAGTCATGGATAGCAGATGGAGTCCAACTCAAAGCAATGTGAAGTGATTCACTTTGGGAAGTCAAATTTGAAGGCAGAATACAGGGTTAATGGTAGGAATCTTTGCAGTGTGGAGGAACAGAGGGATCTTGGCGCCTACATCTATAGATCGCTCAACGTTGCTGCACAAGTTGATAGAGTGGTTAAGAAGGCATATAGTCAGGAGGATTGAGTTCAAAAGCTGTGAAGTAAAGTTGCAGCTCTATAAAACCCTGGTAAAACCACACTCAGAATATTGTGTTCAGTTCTGGTCACCCATTATAGGAAAGATGTAGAATCCTTAGAGAGGAGATTTACCAGGATTCTGCCTGGATTAGAGAGTATGTTTTATGAGGATTGGTGGAGTGAGCTTTAGAGCGAAAGTGGATGAGAGGTAACTTGAAAGAAGTGTACAAGGTGATAAGGTATACAAGTGCATAGCCAGAGACTTTTACTCAAGGTGGAAATGGCTAATACCAAGAGGCATAATTTTAAGGTGATTGGAAGAAAGTATAATGGAGAAGACAGGGGTAGGTTCTTTACAGAGAATGTATGGAATGCCCTAAGTGGGTTCTAGTAGAGGCAAATACATTAGGGGCATTTAAGAAATTCTTAGATAAGCACATGATTATTTGAACAATGGAGGGCTATGTAGGAGGGAAGGGTTAAATTAATCTTAGAGTAGGTTAAAAGGTCAGCACAATGTCATAGGCTGAAGGACCTGTACTGTGCTATTGTGTTCAATGTTCTATTTTCATTTTATGGACTATATTTGCTGAATCCAAGGGGATACTGGAGAGCTTCACTAGAGTGCAGAGATGCACATTATCATTGACTGTATTTGACCACGTTCTGGATGAGACTGGGAAAGATGTTCAGAGTGCAGATACATAGAGGTGACTGCAAGTTGCAGAGATACCAATACTAGGTTTGATCGCTGGAGAAAACGAACAGTGCTTGAGTCACAACCCAACAGCTGACTAGTGATGCCAGTTAAAACCAATCAACTGCAGCACATGACAAACCACCCCAGACTAGTGATCCTCTTCTATTCTATTCTGTTTAGTTAGCAATACGGCATAGAGTAGGCCTTTCCGGCCCTTCAAGCCGTGCTGTCCCAGCAACCCCCTGTAACCCCAATTAACCCCAATTAACCAAATCAAGGAGGTAGGTTCCAGGCCCGAGTCTGGGGAATGAGACAATGTTTTGGCCATTGCTGGCATGGACTTGGAGACGCTTCCATGTGTCAGAACCGAGGCAAGACAGAGAGCCATTTCACCTCACCTCCAGGCCCAAGTGTGAGGAAGGACCTAATTAAAATGGTCAGGTATGGGCCGAATCGAGGCAGCAGGACCCGGGACAGAGAGCAGGGCCTAGGTCTGAGCGAGAGGAACGACCCGAGGTTTGGATGATCTAAGTGTCTGGCCAGATTGAAAAGGTCAGGGCGTCAGGGCTGGAGGAGAGAGATGGACCAGTTCATCTCGCTCCTCCAGGAGATTTACTTGTCCCTGTGCTGAACTGAAGCTGTGGACTGCAACTAATAGGCTCCTGAATCAGCTGCAGTGATACTTGGATTTGTGGCTCTGGGCTCACTTCCATGGATTTCAGTTCTGAATGCTATTTGCTTACTTTTACTGTTTGCATGATTTGTTTTTTTTCCTGCATGTTGAGTGTTTGACAATCTTCTTTCTTTTAATAGGTTCCACAGGGTTTCTTTGTTTTGTGGCTGCCTGTAAGGGGACAAATCTCTAGGTTGTATATAGTATGCATACTTTGATAATAAATGTACTTTGAGCTTTCAATTTGAACCTAATCATTTGAACTTACAGCTTTAATAGTGTCATGCTAATACACCAACATGGCACTATTTTGCCTATTAAATGTGATTCTTTATTAATCACAATCAGCTCAAACAGCCCAAATATCCTCTCTGTGGTACAAAATAAATACAATTAACACTAAAGTTTTACCACTGTTTTAGCCGCTTCACAACCTCCCAATCTCATTATGTCTTTTCTGTTGTTCTCAGTTTTACTCTCTGCTTGACTGTCTACTTAAGACATGACCACACACTCTAGTAGGTTTGCAAATACATTCAGCAAGGATAAAAAAAAGAGAACGTGAAGATGAAATATTCCTGAAATGTTACAGAGAAAGGACGCCAAACTATAAATGGTGACTGAGGAGAATAGTTAGAGGTGAAACTGAAACAAAACTTGCATGTTTTCTGTCTCTACACTGCACAAAGCTGCAGACAGAGATCAATTCACAGCTGTGTCAAAGCACATTTACATTTAGTGAAGACGGCACAATACTCACGTATGTTTCTAACCAGTAAAGCAACTGGAGATTAATATTGCTGAAAACAGAGGCTTCCTTGTCTTGTAATGAAACTGATTTTGTGCAGTAGAACACATCTCAGAATGAGGTGTTGCTATCTGCTGTTGGTGTTCCAGGTCAAACTGAGCTGTAATGTTTCCAACTAGCAACAGGAAATGCCAGGTAAATGGAATCAGTAACTGTGATAGCGCTAGTTATACATGTCTACTAATAACTTCGGATGTTTTGAGTGTATTGTATGTACATATTATTTTATATAGGTCCTCATCTGAACTATGGGGAAGCCAAGTGATACCCTGCGCTGTGAGCTTAGGATCGCTTCGAAACTCTATATTGGGGGGTGGGGGGGGGGAGGGGAGTCATTATCAGTGCCCTCTAGTGGGTAAGTGCACAAAATAAAATGGTTTCTTCCTCAAAGCTGTGCATCTTATTGCTGAAGCATGATTGAATATGTTAAGTTATTCAGAAAGCTGAAGAAGAAAAGAAGGAATTGCAAAATGCTTGTCAGTATTTGTGTCTCCATGGAAACAGATATTACGTCAATGAATCACAAGTTCAATCCTTGAATGAAGCACTGTGTGTTTCAGCCACCGTGGGGAAATCATGCCAACCGATCATCACTCAGTACTGAGTGGAGAAATGCACCTGTCTTCTTGCTTGCACCTTGCATTCTGTGGAGACCAAGCTCTTAGCCCTCTGCCTTCTCATCCAATGGAAGCTGATCATCCCAGCACTAGTACATCCGCTGCAAGGCAATGTCCTAGCTCCAAGCATCTTCAGTTCTTCATCAACTTCCTTCCATCAAATAACTGGAGATGGGGTTGTTTTCTGGTGAACCAGAACTTGACTCCATTATATTCTGCGGTTCCCCACCAATTAGAAACTTAACAGGTTTAGCCAACTAATATCACAGCCACAACACCCGCTCAGAGGCTGGGTTGCTGCTGAGAATTACTCAGCTTTTAAACACCCCAAGGCCTTCCTACCATTTACAATGCACACGTTATGAATGTGATTGAATAATCTCCACTGGCCTGGATGAGTGCAGCTCCAATATCTTTCAAGAACCAAGAAAAAAACTGCCTTAGCTTTTCTACAATAGGTGCCATGCCACTCGAATCTGGCTATTTTATAGACTAGTTACATCAGTAGAATAAATTTCATCTCTAGTCTCAGTATGAGATGACAACAACCTCTCTTTATTTTTTGTGTTTTTGTTCTCTTAATTTGTCTTTCTTTCTTTCTTTGTCCATTCTTCGTTCTTGTAACACTTAATAAGGTGGCCGAAAGCAGCATTTTTTATGCCTCATTCTTGACTTCTGAAGAACCTTTGATGGCTGAAACACCAGGACCCAAATCCATCAAGCACCCATTTACACTGTCCCGACACAAATCCCATTCTATTCTCCTCATGTGCCCATCATCTATCCCCAGATTCTTAACCTTGCCTATTTACGTATTAATTTGCACATCTTTGGGATCTGACACAGCACTGTAGTTCCTGGAGGATATCCAAGCAGTCACAGGGAGAACATTCAAATTCCATGCAGACAGCAGATGAGGTCAGGATTGAATAAAAATCATTGGAGAAGTGAGGCAGTCACTCTCCAAACCCTCGCATTTTGCACTGTGCATTCTTGTGTAAGCTCCTTACAAATTATTAATACGACTGTAAGAAACAAAAATAACAGCAACACACACAAAATGCTGGAGGAACTCAACAAGTCAGCCAGCATCTATGGAGAGGAATAAACAGTCAGCGTTTCAGCCCAGGAGCCCAGTTTGTTTCTCTTATACACAGAATTGTTTCCGATAATGTACAGATCTTCAGAGTTGGTAAGTACTACATTAGTACATTTTACCAACATTTTGTTTTGTCTTTGTGTTTTGAATTTACCAAAGGATGCTGTACAATTAGAGATACAGTCTCTCAGACAAGATTTTAAACCATCGCTCATCTGTACTCTCAACTAAATGTACATTATCCCATACCATAAGAGAGCATAAGGTATAGGAGCAGAATTAGGCCATTTGGCCCATTGAGTCTGCTCCACCGTTTAATCATGGCTGATCCATTTCCCCCTCAGTTCCACTCTCCTGCCTTCTCTCATATCCCTTCATGCCCTGACTAATGAAGAAGCTATCAACCACAGCCACCTGTGGCAAAAAATTCCACAGAGTCACCATTCTCTGGCTAAAGAAATAACTCCTCATCTCCAGTCTAAATGGACATCCCTCTATTCTGAGGCTGTGTCCATACTGAAAAAAGTAGTGTGCCTTACCTAAGCTTCCTGACTAATATTTCAATCAGTATTTCTATAAAAATGGTTTTGCCATTTTTTTTTCTTTTTCATTCGATGGGAGCATGTTGCACAGCGTTCCATGTGAGGCATCGACAATTACTTTCCTCCCTCAAATGCTGCTTAATATGCTGAGTTCCTCCAATGGATCATTCATTGCTCTGGATTCCAGCACCTGCAGTCTCTTGTCTTCTACCAGTTGGCTGCCAAATTACCAACACGACAACACTGACCCTGTTTCAAAATGACACAATTGACTATGAAGCATTTTAGGACACTCTAAAACACAATTACAACACAAAGTCATTGCTCGTGTGGTTAGGCATTCATCAGAATGTCAAGATCCACAATATCTCTAACACACTTAATCTGTGCCATAAAATCTCTTGAGATACTTCCTTAGGTGTTGTATATTTAGGAGCAGCTCAATTCAGAAACACCACGCAAGGATTTCTGATTCATTTGACCTAATTTTATGATGCTCCTCAGGAAAAAAAAAGGGTGAGTGGAAATGAGGTAGAGGAGAGTAGAAATCGGAAAAACAAATTTTGGCAGTATCCCTTTTGGTATTGGTGTAAGTTTATTATTGTTGCATGTACCAAGATACAGTAAAGACTTTTTGTTTTGTGTGCCATCCAGAGAGATCACGCCATATATTGAGCTAGTAAAAAGAGAATGGAATTCAGAGTGTAGTACTGCAGATACAGAGAAAATGTAGTGCGGTGGGACAAATAAATTGTAAGGGTCACGACAAGGTAGACTGCAAGGTCAAACGTTCAAGCGTTTGCATATTTAAAGATTAAAGATAAGCTTTGTTTGTCACACGTACATAAAAAGGTACAGTGAAATGTGTCATCTTGCATCAACGACCAACACAGTCTGAGAACTGTGCTGAGTGTAGCCTGCAAATGTTGCCACACTTCCAGAGCCAATATAGCATGTCCACAACTCACCCCATGCGTCTGGAAAGTGGGAGGAAACCAGAGCTCACAGAGGAAATCCACGTGATCACAGGGAAAACGTACAAACCCCTTATGGACAAAAATGTTCAATGAGTTTTGCATGTGTGCACAAATGAGATAATTGCTTAGATGTTTTTATGCCACTTAGCTCTCTGAGTCTATACCAGCTCTCAGGACATTCTTACTGGTACTACTCCCTCACTTGTTTCTCTATAGCATGCTTCCCAACCTGGGGTCCATGGACCCCTCAGTTAATCGTAGAGCTCCATGGCATAAAAAAAGGGCTGGGAAACCCTGCTCTATAGTCGGTTGCCTTGCATTACATTAAAGATATTGATGCCTTGGTATCCTGTATGAACTAAAGGGAAGGTCCTTCCTGAAACATTGGTGGAACAAATGCACGGAGACCTGGGCTCAGGTTGTTTTGTTTGTGAATTTGTTTGCAGACCAGGTTTTGATGCTTATTGTAGATCTCTCTTGGGTTACCATTTGTACTGACCTTGAAAAAGAAAGCCATACATTTTGACTTCCATGTAACATCGCAAAACCTGTATATTGACAGGAGCATGAAGCAATTAGTTTTGTTTTGGTTGCTTTAATAGAGCGACTGCAGCTGAACCTCTGAGTATTGAGTATACTTATTTATAGGCTGGAGCATAAAAAGTGTTTCCTTATAGGGCATCCTCAGAGAATAATGCAAATACTTCAATACAGAGCTTGGTTGGTCTCATTTACCTCGTCTGTTCTAGTAATGTCATTATTTCTTTCTTTCTGACTCTGTGCCATCTTGAGTTGTTACTTACCGCCCAAAGCAACTAGTCCCTCTGCTCCTGTGCTGACCCTCCTCAGGGTCAGACTAACATTGTTCGTCTTGCTGGATCCCAGCATTAAGCTGTTCACACTCAATGTTTCAGGAACAGCTTCTTTCCCTCTGCCATCTGAATGGACAATGAACCCACCATGAACACCATCTCACTATTTTTCCTCTCTTTTTGCTATACTTACTTAGTTTAATTTATATGTTTCTTATTGTAACTTAGAGGAATTTTTTCTGTATTGCAGTCTACTGTTGCCTCAAAACAACATATTTCACAGCATATGTCAATGATATTAAACCTGATTCTAATTCTTTTCCATCACTGCTTGGGGGTGAATTCTGCAAGACAAGCTGAAGGAAGTTTTCTGTTCATAACTAAATCAATTCTGCTGTTTTACACTATCTCTTTAAACTGCTGCAGAAATACCAACACTGGCCTTTCCCCACTGTGAATAGGTACACTTTTTACTCCCACTCTCTGCTTTCTGTCTCGAATCTCGCTTGCAGCTCATTCTGCTAGTTGTCCCACACAACGCCACAGTTTTATTTATTAGTCTGGTGAGGTGCCTTCATAAACTCGGGTGTTGAAGGTCTGTTCGTGTAAAGCAGGAAACATATACCAGGTTTAGGCGACTGGCATTCAGAGAGTCTCTCAAGCAATATAGTGGGTGAAGGAGAGAGTTAATGGACAAAATTAAGAGGGCATGTGGCTGGTAACGTTAAGGGGAACGCAAGAGACTACAGGTTTCTGAGCAAAAAAAAAAGCAAACTGCTGGAGGAATTCAGCAGGTCAGGCAGCATCTGTGGAGGAAAAGGACAGGTAGACATAATAGATCATAAAAATCCCCAAATATTATATTGGTGCTGTATATTCGGAAGAAGAGAATAACCAGGAAATGAATGAGTCCCCTTAGAGACTAAAGTAGTGATATATTTGTGAAGTTGGGCATTACAGGTGAGGTCCTAAACAAACATTTCTCATCTGTATTCTCCAAGAGAAGAAAATGGAAGATAGTAGGTTCAGGAGGGGATTGTGGATAAGCTGGAAAAGGTTCGTATTCATGTGTTAGATGTCATGGGATGTTTCAGGTTTGATAAATTCCTAAGACCAGATGAGATCTATCTCAGGTTGCTATATGAATCAAGATAGGAAATAACTGAGATCTTAATAGCTCTGCATCATTATTAACCATAGATGAGATGCAAAAGACTGGAATGGTAACAGGGGATAGGTCAGGTAACTACTGTTTAGGAAACTATCTAAAGGATAGAATTTATGTAGATTTGGAAAGGCTAGAGCTATTCAAGGATTACCGTAAGTACAAGTTCTTCCTTAATTAGCATAAGAAGTCCTGCTGAAGGGTCTTGACCCGAAACATTGACTGCACTCTTTTCCATAGATGCTGCCTGGCCTGCTGAGTTCCTCCAGCATTTTGTGTGTGTTGCTTGGATTTCCAGCATCTGCAGATTTTCTCTTGTTTGTGATAAGATAATCACCACGGCTTTATGTGTGGTAAATCCTGTATAACTAAATAGATTGAGTTTTTTTTTGAGGAGGTAACTTAGAAGTCGGTAGACCTTGTGTGTATGGGCTTCAGTAAGGTATTTGATATGCTTGAATGGTCCAGAAGATTAAGGCATGTGGGTTCCAAGGTGAGCTGTTTAATTGGATCCAAGATTGTCTTTGGGATAGGAGGCAGAGGGTAGTGGTGAAAACAAGTCTGTGGCCAGTATTGTATCATAGGGATCAGTGTTGAAACTCTATGACCATAAAACTCCTGAACCAGCGTGAATAATTTCCTTCACCACTATTCTGAACTGACTTAATGACCAACACACTCACTTTCAAAGTCACTTGACAAACTATGTGCTCAATATTATTCTTATTTGCACAATTTGTCTTTTTTTTTGCAAATCAGTTGTCAGTCTTTGTCTGTCTATTCATAGTTTTAAAATTATATTGTATTTCTTTTTCCCTGTAAACACCTGCAAGAAAATGAATCTCAAGGTAGTAATGGTAACATAAAGTATGCTCACTTCTAAACCTTGAACTTTGAACCCTGCTGTTTGTGATACATTAACTACTTGGATAAGAATCTAGGAGCTATGATTAATTGGTTTGTGGGATGACACAAAAGTAGATAGATAAATGTTGTCCAGGGTTACAGCAGACTTTAGATCAATGTAGTGTAATGCTATTAAAGTCCCAGCGACCTGGGTTCAACTGTGCTGCTGTCTGCAAGGATTTTGTCCCCATTACTGCTGGGCTTCTTCTGGATGCTCTGGTTTCTTCCCATATTCCAAGGATGTGCAGCATACTAGGTTAATTGGTCACATGGATGTATTTCAGTGGCACAGGCTCATTGGGCTGGAAGCGCCTGTTAGCATGTGGTATCTGTAAATAATTTCTTTTTTAAAATTAAGTTTGTTGAAAGAGAAAGTCAGAGGCGATTTTAAATGAGAAGAAAAGAATGCGGCAATGGAATGGGCTTTCAAGTGAACAAGAAATTAGATGAATCCTTTGAGTATACACTTAACAAGATGAAGTAGGTACAAGATAGCACTTTGCTTGCTCCTGAAGTGATGATAGGCAGAAGTGATGGCCCAGCCTACAAGTGTTCACCTCAAGTGCAAGACAAAATGCTTATTTAGGCCTCTCCTTTGAGACTTGTGTTTATCTCATCACAGCTGCAAAAACATAATTGATTGTTGCAGCTTCTTCAGGTGGAACAATAAATAGAAATAAAATATTCCTCCGAGTGCAATCTAATACATTTTACGATTCAGAGAGGCTTAATATTCATCAAACTAACCATGAAAAATCTGGAATCCCACTGAAAACTGCACAATGGGCTCCCTCTGGACTCATAGTTCCATGACTTGTAGTGACGCATTGCACAGAGATATTTGCGTCCCAGAAATTCAGCGCCTTGTAAGTATAAACACGGCTTATCTCAATCCATGGGAAGGTTTTTAGTAAGTTCAAGTGCAATATTCATTAGAAAGTAAACTATCATAGCTAACTGAAGCAATGGCCCAATGATTAAAAGTTAAAACTTAACGTCTCAATGTTATAACTTAATGCTAGTTAGGGAATAAATTCTGAAATAGTGTCAGTGCTTTCCAGTTAGTCACTCTGGCAATGAAAAGCACAGACGCAAATTTACTGATTGACTCTAGAATTTCATTAACTCACTGACAGCAACTATTCAATATGATAATAGTTGAACATGTAACATGCTGTAAGGTTTCACTGCTAATGTAATGGTTTCTCTGTAGCAGCAATGTTTGGGTTACGATTAGAGATAACGGGCCTTTAGAATGTGGAGATATCCAATGAGGGGGATGTTGTTCTTTCCTGTGGGTCTGGGAGCAGGGACTTCATGGTCTTTTACCGGGGAGAGATGAGGAGAGAAGATGTGAATGGAGAGAGCTGGTAGACGGCCGGACAGAGTGGACTTGGAGCGAGGGTCCGAGGGTTGGCTACGCGCGGAGATGGTCAACAGGAAACCAGCGTACTGAACCGTGAGCTCCAATGCTGCACATTAGACTGTTTCATGAGAATGGGCCCTTTCCTTTTATTTCGTTTCTTCACTAACCATATGGTCAAATTAAGAATTATAAAGCTCAGTCATTTGATCGCATATTGTTTACTGTTTGTTATTTCATGGTACTGATTTGTAGCAGGGCACACATCATGCAGCATCCACCCAAACAAGATTTCTTAAGTTTGACTGGGCCAAGGGCTGTCATCCCCTAGATTAAGCCACTAGCCAAACTCAGAGTAACACATTAAATGTAGAGTCATTGCATTGTCAAACAGCTGTTCAACCACCACAATTAGAAGTAAGTGTATAAACCACATGTTCAATGGCACTTCCAGTAAAATTATAAGAGTCACAGAGCTCCACTGCACAGAAGCAGGTCCTTTGGCACATCTAGTTCATGCTATTCTGCATCACCCTATTTACCAGCATCCGGACCATATCCTTCTATACTCCTCCATCCATGTGTCTATCCAAACTTCCCTTAATAATAGGCATCCATTAGTCTCGTGAGACCATGGATTTGCGCCTTGGAAGGTTTCCAGAGAGCAGGCCTGGGCAAGGTTGTATGGAAGACCAGCACTTGCCCATGCTGCAAGTCTCTCCTCTCCATGCCACCGATGTTGTCCCAGGGAAGGGCATTAGGACCCATACAGCTTGGCACTGGTGTCATCGCAGAGAAATGTGTGGTTAAGTGCCTTGCTCAAGGACACACACGCTGCCTCAGCCAAGGCTCGAACTAGCGACCTTCAGATCACTAGACGAACACCTTAACCACTTGGCCACGTGCCAACACCAAACTTCCCTTAAATGCTGCAATTGAACCCGAATCCACCACCACAGGCAACTCATTCCATACTCACAAAAATGTTCCCCAGAAGTATCTCACCTTTCACCTTAAACTTATGACTTCTGGTTCTAGTCTCACCCAGCCTTAGTGGAAGACACTTGCAAAAGGCACTAACTTATTCAATCTTTCCCTATAGCTCAGATCCTAAAATCCCATTAAAATCCTTGTAAATTTTCAGTGCATTTTTTCAAGTTTATTGATACCTTTCCTGTAGCACGGTGATCTGAACTGCACACAATACTCCAAATTCAACCCATCAACTTCAACAAATTATGGGTCTGAATTCCCAGATCCCTTTGTCCTACCATTCACCACACATTCTTTGTGTAAGTCTGACCCTGGTATGTCCTGCCAAAGTGCAAAGTGCAATATTGTCTCCATTAAATTCTATCTCCCATTTCTCAGCCCATTTTTCCAGCTGGCCCAGTTAATGTTGCAAGCTTTGATAGCCTTCCTCGCTGTTCACTACACCTTCAACCTTAGTATCACCCACAAATTTGCTGATCCATTTTGCCACATTGTCAACTAAGTCATTAATATGGATGACAAACAACAATGGACCTTGAATATGATAGAACAATGCCTCTCAATAGATGGACCAACGCAGGGGAGCTGACAATGATTGAAAGGCCAACCAAATGGACCTATATGAGTGTATACAATTTTATTCATTTTGAAGACTTTGGCTTCATAGCATAACACCATTTTCTATCTCTTGAATCAGTTTTCTATCTCAATGACATGCTTGAACCTGTTTCAAGGCCACACCATCAATACGTGCCTCCTGACGTCAATAATACTGTTGCTTCACCTCATCTACCTTTGTTCGGCTTTTGTAACTGCAGGGTGTGTTGGTTTCAACATACTCCTGGCAGAACATCACCATTCTGTAAATTTGAAGCTGACCAAAACTCTATAGCCAATGTCAAACTTGCACTGGAGGCCAAAGAGACTCCAGATGCTGGAAATCTGGAGCAACACACTAATTGCTAGAGGAACTCAGTTGTCAGGCAACTTCTATGGAAGGAAATAGACAGTCAATATTTTGGGTTGAGATGCAGCCTGATCAGCTGAGTTAGTATTGCTCCTAACTCACATCATCACATTCACCCATTACTCTTTTACTTCCTAGCTTGAGCTGGCTTTAGTTTAAGAAAGGTTTTGGTTTTCCATTTCTCATATACTTTACTTCAAATCCTCCATTACTTGTTATGCATGCAGTTTCCAGGACATCTGCTGTTCCTTTCCAGTTATGCCTTCTTGAACAATCTCAGGTTTAATTTTCTTCACGTTTATTTATGTCTTTTGATTGCTACATCCCAAAGCAATGAGACTTCAATCCTAACTTTCCCAAGTCTGTTGTGTCTGTTTCAAACTAGTATTAAGATTTGCCACTTTCACAAAGTTTCAGTCATTTGCCCTTGCACCCTCTTAGTTTAATAAGTAAGGAGAGTTCTAAGATCAGACAATACTCCATCAAGGTTGGATTTACTGTTCATAGGTCTTCTTCAGTCAAGGTTTGAGAATTGCCTTTTAACCAACGAGCTTTTAGCTGTTCAGTCAGGTGTGAGTGTACTGTACATTGCTATTAATATTCTGAGAGGCAGTAGCCCTTTCAAACTCCATTTATCTGAAATATCAGGTGCTGCTTTCCACTTCACTAGTGTTTACTAATTGCCAGCAGTCACTGTACAGTTCTTGATTGCAATTATTAATAACTGACAACTGTTTTCAAAATCACTTTGCAGAATAATGCTCTAATTTAAAAACAGAGTATAAACAACAAAGGACTAGTGAGGGATTTGCATCCCAACACTCTGGCTTGACTTTTGAGTGTGGCTACCAATGATCAAAGCCTATGATACCAGTTAACTTTACCAAAGGTGGCAGAGACCAAAGGATCGCTAACGGTTTTTCTCTTTGAAGCAAAGGAGGATAAGAAGTGACTTGATAGAGGTATACAAGATGATACGAGGCACAGATTGAGTGGACAATCAAGAGACACTTTCCCAAGGTAGAATGGCTAATACCAAGGGGCATAATTTTAAGGTGATTGGAGGAAGGTATAGGGGGATGTCAGAGGTAAGTTTTTATACAGAATGGTAGGTGTATGGAATATGCTACCAAGTGCCAGGGGTGGTATTAGAGACAGATGCATTAGGAACATTTAAGAAACTCATAGATATGCACATGGATGATAGAAAAATCAAGGACTATGAGGGAGAGAAGAGTTAGATTGATCTTCGAGTAGGTTAAAAGATTAGCATAACGTTGTTAGCTGAAGAGCCTTACTATTCTGTAGTGTCCTATGTTCTTTGTTCTATGAAATCTTCTATACCAGTAAAACTGACAATTTCTTAGTACAATGGGAAAAAAATATGCATTCTGGTTGTAATACATTTTGATCCTCTACATAACCTCCATTTGATTGATAAGTTATTACACTTCATATTTGTTCCAAGGATGCTTTTGATCCCTCTGTGGACACTTTGGAGAAAGTGATGACAAGCTCTGTAAATCTGAAGCACATTTATGAATCTGAAAGTTGTCCTTCACTATTAGTATTGTGTTGTATTATTGAGGACAAGAAGCTGAATCCTGACGGAACAGAATAATTTCTTTGATTGAATGGACCTCTTTTTATGTCCAAAGATCTGTTGTGCTTTGTTTACAAGATCTTCCTGCGTCCTTTCTTCCATCAGAAAGTGGCCATCTACTACTGGCAACAGGGCTTGCAGGCTCCTATCTGGAAAAATTGTATTGTCCTGTTTTTCTCCCCTGATTAATCTAAGTTGTCTTAGTTGTTCTGAGGGAAATCAATGGCCCATTACTTTTGTGCACTGCCTGGAATAAGAATAGTGGCTTAGACTTCAAAATCAGCCCATAACTGATGAGAGGAAAGTTTTCTCTTCTTGGTTATGAATCTTTTTGCGTATTGAATTGGAAAGGATCCTCAAAGCATTGGAGCTTAAGGACTGAAATGGCCACCTTATTCAGAAGGTTAGTGAGAACTCAGATTTGGAAATCATTTAGAACTGGCAACGGAGAAACAGACAAGCAGTCATTGTTGGTCCTGATGTAGGGTTTTGACAATTCCTCTTCTCCCACAGATGTTGCTTGACCTACTGAGGCTCCTACCTCTCAGAATACTAATTGCAATGTAAAATATAGTCACACCTGACTGAAGAGCAGAAAGCTCATTGGCTAAAAGGCACATCTCAGACCTTGATTGAAGAAGGCCTATGAACAGTTGATCTAACCTTAATGGAGTATTGGCTGATATTGGAACTCTTCTTACCGGCAGACTGTTTGTTGCTCCAGATTCCAACATCTGCAGTTTTTTTGTGTCTCAACTAATTGTTGTTTATCTTTCACACCTAATCCAATAACTCTTTTCTGTGCTTGTTTCTTATATTCCTTTTGCACCAACCACTTCTCTATTCCTGAGACAGGAGAGATTACAGCTGCTGTAGAAATTCAGTGCCTCGTGAATCTAGGCCTCTATCCTATACCCCCACTTCCTCTTCTGTGAATATTTTATCATTGCTTATTTCAGCTGAGCCTTCTATACCTTTTCCAAATTTTATGAGTTTCCCCACAAGCCTTGATAAAGCCCGACTCGTGCTGAACAAGATTTATTTTATTTAGAGATATAGAGATATAAAAAAACTCTTCTGGCTCATCAAACCTGTGCTTTTTCCAATTACACCCATGTACAATTCATCTACTACCCTGTACAACTATGGAATTTTGGAGGAAACCAGAATGTTTGGCTGAAACCCATTGGGTCACAGGGAGAACGTACATACTCCTTACAGACAGCCATGAAATTGAACCTTGGTTGTTGGTGCTATAATAGCCTTGCGCTAACCACTATTTCCAAATTTCCTGCCACTTCAACATGCTCTTGGGTATAGCGGTGCTGCCTAGACCTGGCCTTTCCAATCTGTCACGGTGCTTAAATCAGTTGAACATCGGCTTGTTCCTGTCTCTCAGTTCTGGGCCCTGCCTCTTCAACTCTGCCTCACCTCAGATCCGCCGCTTCAAATCGACTCCAAGTCTGCTCCAACAATGGCCACACTTTGGCTCCTTCCTTGCTCTAGGGTCCCGGTCCCACCGCCTCAATTTGGCCCATACACTCCATATCACAATTGTCCTCTTCCTTCAAGACGTTAGTTCATGCCACAAAAATGTCTGGTTGTATAGGTGGTTCAAAAGGTCAACTCTGAAAGGGAAGTTACAGGCTATCGATTGCCATGATCTTTTTCCAGAAAAAGTGTGATTAATAAAATAGTTAGAAGTTTTGTTTAATGTCAGTACTTTGCTGCTGTGTTTCACCAGGTATATGCATCTTAAACCAGAAACATCTTGGTTATATCTTGTGAGATGGTTATGTCTTGTGAGGTTTTCAAGAGGTATCGGAGTTGGATTTTGGTTGGCTGTTTTATTATGTCAGTTTTATAAATACAGGGCAAACTCACGGGGCAAAACAATGTTAATATTCTAAATGCAATCTCAAGCAGCAAAAAAATTAATGGGTTTAACATTGTCAGCCATGTTGACACCAATGTTTCAAATGGAAAGCTAAAGCCCCAGTTAAGGAACTTCATCATTCCATGCAGGTTGGTGTGGCCATCTTTTCCATTAGTGTTTGAAGGTAGCATAAACTGGAGCTGAGCTAAGACCCTGTCTTCCATTTAGGTAGGGAATCTCATAGTGGGATAGTTCTCCAGATCTTCTAACCGATCTCTATATTGTATCATTTCTTAATGCATGCATTAGTAAATGACAATAAAAGAGGACAGCGTGTCTTCATAATCTAATCTAATACCCCTCACTTAAGGTCAAATTTAACTTCAAGTTTATTGTCAAGGGCATCACACCCAGGACATAAATGGCATGAAAATGATGCTAGTAATGGGGTCCTTGATGATTGAGTTCTTTTGTCTGAATTTAGCCAAGTATCATGAGACAGCGTGGGAAATAGTGAGCACTCTCATATTCAATACTGTTTACACACTATTATACTGCAGTGTTGACCCCTCCAGTGGTACAGGATCCAGCTAAGAATTGTGATGGAATTTGTGGTGTTGCATGTTAAGTGTGATTCTGTACATACAACCATCTCAGACTGTTGCTGGACAAATCTGTGGGATAGTCCTCCCTGATTAAACACCAGACCTCCAGATGTATGTCAGGTGATCCTTGCAAGATTCTTCATTCTGCTATTGCTTTCACTTGTACAGCCTCAAGTTACCTATGTTTTGAAATGAGCAGTACTAGGGTTTGCAAAGCTAAGTTTTTCTCTGTGTCTCAGTACATATGACAATATTAAACCAATACCAGATGAGCTGGGCTAGGAGTAGTTCTGTAATGTCCAAGTCCAACGCTCAGATCAATGCTAGGTGGTCTGTCCAATTTGTTTTCTGCTTTAATGCAGCTGTGATGGTAAGAGATGTTGGGGATTGATGACAGTGTGTGGGTCTGGAGTCACACGGACTGGGCAGTGGTAATTCCTACAATGGATATATTATTTTCCTGGAACTTTACAACAATTTTGCAATTATAATGATGATTATGATGATGATAATAATTATCATCATCATTTGCAATTATCCTCATAAAATCCAGAGAACTAACTGAATTTATACTCTGGTCATGAACCCAGCCCCACCTACCTGCCTTTTCCCCATCAATGCAAAAATCTATTGTATTTAACTTTGTCTTGAGATAGACTTCATTGCGTCCCTGAGCAGAGAATTCCACAGGTTCACTCCTCTCTGGGAAACATGGTTTCTCAGAATCAGAATCGGGTTTATTCTCATTGGCATGCGTCATGAAATTTGTTAACTTAGCAGCAGAAGTTCAATGCAATACATAATATAGAAGAAGAAAAAAATAAAATAATAATAATAATAAATAAATAAGTAAATCAATTACTGTAATATATATTTTGAATAGATTAGAAATCATACAAAAAAACAAAAATAATATATATTAAAAAATGAGCTGGTGTTCACGTGTTCAATGTCCATTTAGGAATCAGATGGCAGAGGGGAAGAAGCTGTTCTTGAATTGCTGAGTGTGTGCCTTCAGGCTTCTGTACCTCCTAACTGATGGTAACAGTGAGAAAAGAGCATGCCCTAGGTGCTGGAAGTTTTTAATAATGGACGCTGCCTTTCTGAGGCACCGCTCCCTGAAGATGTCTTGAGTACTTTATAGGCTAGTACCCAAGATGGAGCCAAATAAATTTACAACCCTCTGCAACTTCTTTCCGTTCTGTGCAGTAGCCCCAACCCCTATACCTGACAGTGATGCAGCCCGTCAGAGTGCTCTCCATGATACATCTATAGAAGTATTTGAGTGTATTGGTTGACATACCAAATCTCTTCAAACTCCTAATGAAGTATAGTCACTGTCTTGCCTTCTTTATAGCTGCATCGGTGTGTTGGGACCAGCTTAGGTCATCAAAGATCTTGACACCCAGGAACTTGAAACTGCTCACTCTCTCCACTTCTGATCCCTCTATGAAGATTGGTATGTGTTCCTCTGTCTTCCCCTTACTGAAGTCCACAATCAGCTCTTTCGTCTTACTGACATTGAGTGCCAGGTTGTTGCTGCGGTACCACTCCACTAGTTAGCACATCTTGCTCCTGTACACCCTCTCATCTCCATCTGAGAGTCTACCAACAATGGTTGCATCATCAGCAAATTTATAGATGGTATTTAAGCTATGCCTAGCCTCACAGTCATGGGTATAGAGAGAGTAGAGCAGTGGCTAAGCACACATCCCTGATGTGCAACAGTGTTGATCATCAGCGAGGAAATTGTTATCCCCAATCTCCTGTCTCCATCCAAAATCTACTTCTCCAAGATCCTTGGGATCCATGATCATAGCTCCTTGAAAGTGACTACACAGGTTGACATGATGGTTAAGAAGGCTTATGGAATGCTTGCTTTTATTAGTCGAGGCTTGAGTTCAAAAGTCAAGAGGTTATATTGTGACTTTATTAAGCTCTGGTTGGGCCACATCTGAAGTATTGCTTACAGTTCTGACCACCCCAGTATAGGGAGGTTGTTGAGGCTTTGGAGAGGGTGCAGAAGAGGTTTACCAGGATGCCGCCTGGTTTAGAGGGCGTGTGCAACTTGGGTTCTTTTCTCTGAAATGGCAGAGGCTGAGGAGAGATCGAATAAAGGTTTACAATATCATGAGGGACATTGATAGAGTAGACAGGGATTATCTGTTTCCCAGGTTTGAAATGTCTAATACCAGAGGGCATGCATTGAAAGTGAGGGGGGTGGTATGTTCAAGGGGATGGGAGAAGTAACATTTTTTTACTCAGAGAGTGGTGGTAGTCTGGAATGCACTGCCTGGTATGGTGGAAGAGGCAAATACAATAGAGGCTTTTAAGAGACATACACCTGGAAGCAAGGTAGATGGAGCGATATGGACATTGTATGGGTAGCAGAGATTAGTGTTTGGGTATTTTTGATTTGCTTTTTAGCTAGCTCATCACAACTTTGTGAGCTGAATGACCTGTTCCTCTGCTGTATGTTCTATGTTCTAAGTCTTGAGGCTCTGCCCTGTAGTTCTAATCTCACCTTTCAACTTTCCAGTTGGGTAGACAGAACTTTTATCCTCATGACAGAAGCATCAAAAATAAGACAGCATAGATTTAAGGTAAGAGGAAGGAGTTTTAAAGTTGATCTGAAGGGTGCTTGCAGTATATTCCAGTGCTGACATTGTGTGATTTGAACATCCATCGTAGATTGATCACCAGGCATATCCACCACTGGTAGAGCAATTTGATTGTGCTGTGAAGGTGTCTTTCATTCATTTTCTTCTCAAACCTCTATGATGAAATATTATCAAACCTGACTTTGAATGTATTATGCATTTTCAACTTGATTTGACCAGGCATATTGCATTTACAATTCATCATTTTTAGAACCATGTGGAGATGAAATTACTTCACAATGGCACATTTCAGTTTATTAAGCATTGAGTACCCTGCTTTGGTTTAAAGCTGAGAGTGACTGGTTGTGATTTTTGCTAATACGTTCCAATTACAAAAGGTACTGTTAGCCCGTTGGGGGGGGGGGCTTTCACACTGGGCTGGTTTCAGTACAATTGGCAGAGATGTTTCCAGACATCTATGACAATTAGCAAAACATATCCAGAGGAAGCCTGCATTACACTGTATTCTATCCTCATTGATTTGCTCCAAAGAACCCAAAATAAGAGCAACTTCTCTCTGTTATTTATTTATTTATTTATTTATTGAGCTACAACACGGAATAAGCTCTTCTGGCCCTTTGAGCCACACTGGCCAGCAAACCCTACCACCCCACCCCATTTTAATCCTAGACTAATCACCAGACAATTTACAATGACCAATTAACTGATGTGTCTTTGGACTGTGGGAGGAAACCAGAATACCTGGAAGAAACCCACAGAGTCACGTGGAGAACGTACAAACTCCTTATGGGTAGCAGGGCGAATTTTCAACAACACACATAAAAATTGCTGGTGAACGCAGCAGGCCAGGCAGCATCTCTAGGAAGAGGTACAGTCGACATTTCAGGCCGAGACCCTTCATCAGCAGTAACTGAAAGAAGAGCTAGTAAGAGATTTGAAAGAGTTTCGTTTTGGTTTAGATTGCTGGCTTTCACCACCCAGCCCTTGTTATTTGATGGACTCCATTCAGTGTATCATTAAATCAATCGATTAACCACCTTTCCATTTAAAAACTTCTATTTATAATTAATATTTTCAATGCTTATCTTAATTTGCATAAACAAGCCCCAGCTCTAAATCCCCTCAGTAGCATATTCTGTCCCTCTCCCATTGCCTCGACTGATGTTTTCTTCACCGTCTTACCTATCTCAGGTTGATTTTGAACTCCACCTTAGGCAGGATGGATGAAATATCACTAGTCTAGAAATTGGATTTCACCCTCTTTTTGGTGCTGTCAATGTGCGCTGCTTATGCATCAACACCCAATCATAGGTCTGAAAACATTAGTGAAAATGGTTAAAAATACCTAAAAGCAATGTTATGATGTGTGACACACAGAATTCAGCTCATCACGTGATTCCCATTGGGAGCTGCAATGAGCTAGCAACTGCCCCATTGTTACTGCAGTGATGTCAGGAAAGCGTGTTAAATACTCTCCCGACAGCAGATGTGGTAAAGCAGAATATTATTTAGTTGTAGAATACCAAATATAGTAGGGAAAATGCACATGATCTTGAATCCTGAGCCCAGAGTGACCCCAAGTCATTACAAAGTGAGAGCTGATCAAGGGTTTAGTTGCCGCAGTATACACCTCAGAAGTAATTCGTATCAAAAGACCGCAGATCACCACAACTGCAGATCCTGTAATCATACCTATTGAAAGCTGAGGCTCACAGATGCTGCCTGCCACAGATGAAGCCCTTCAAACTGATGTCTCATTGTCAATGCTTGTGTGATATGAAACACAAGACAAATGCAATCCAGTTAATTAAATTGCTATTTCTTTAGCCAGAGAGTCAGAGCGGCAAATCTGTGGAATCTGTTGCCTCAGGTGGCTGTGGAGGCTAAGTCATTGGGTATATTTAAGGCAGAGGTTGATAGCTTCTTGATTAGTCAGGGCATGAAGGGATACAGGGAGAAGGAAGGAGATTGAGGCAGAGAGGGAAATGGATCAGCCATGAGAAAATGAGAAAAACAGACTCGATCAGCCAACTGGCCTAATTCTGCTCCTATGCCTTATGGTAAATTGGATTAGTATTGCCTCGATGGTAGTGGGAGCTGTACCATGATGGAACTCTCCTTGTCCACCATTCTCTATAGCCTCGTGCTTTCCTGTGCATTGGGGCCTCCACACCAGGCCACGATGTAACCAGTCAGAATGCTTTCCACTGTACGTATGTTGAAATTAGTCAGAGTCTTTGACATAAAATTGATAAATTTGTAAATTATTTTATTATCGTGACATGTACCAAGGTACAGTGAAAAGCTTATCTTGAGTACCGTCTGTACAGAACAATTCATTGCAATAGTGCATTAAGATAGTGCATAAGATAAAACAATAACAGAATGCAGAAGAAAGTATTACTGTTGCAGGGAAAGCACAATGCAGGTAATCAATAAGGTGCAAGATCCTGCTAAGGTAGATATTGAGGTCATGAATCCATCTCATTGTACTAAGAAACCATACACTAACACACAAAACTGCTGGAGAAACTCTGCGGGCCAGGCAGCCGATATGGAAATGAATAAACTGTTGACGTTTCAGGTCAAGACCCTTCATCAGAACTGGAAAGGAATGGGGAAGATGTTGGAATAAGAATGTTGGGGGGGGGAGGGAGGGATATCAAGCTGGAGGGTGATAGGTGAAGCCAGGTGGGTGGGGGAGGGGAGATGAAGTAAGAAGCTGGGAGGTGATAATTGGAAAAGGAAAGTGGTTGGAGAAGAAGGAATTTGATAGGAAAGAAGAGTGGACCATGGTATGAAGGGAAGAAGGAGGGGCACCATGGAGAGGTGATAGGGAGGTAAGGAGAAGAGGTAAGAGGCCAAAGTGGGGAATAGAAGAAGGAAGGGGAGGGAAAAATTACCAATGTTCATGCATCAGGTTGGAGGCTACCTGGACAGAATATGAGGCATTGCTCCTCCAACCTGAGAGTGGCCTCATCATGGCAGAAGAGGAGGCCATGGATTGAAATGTCAGAACAGGAATGGGGATAGGAATTAAAATGGTTTGCCATTGGGAAATTCCACTTTTTGTAGTGGGAGCGGAGGTGCTCAACAAAGTGGTTCCCCAATTTATGCCGTGTTTCACCAATGTAGAGGAGGCCACATCGGGAACATCAGATACAGTAGACAACCCTAACAGATTTGCAGGTGAAGTATTGCTTCACCTGGAAGGACTATTTGGGGCCCTGAATGGAGGTGAGGTAGGAGGTGAATAGGCAGGTGTATCACCCCGAATAGAGTTGCTACGCTATTCAATAGTCTTATAACAGCAGATAGAAGCAACTCTTGAATGTGGTGGTATGTGGTTTCAGGCTTTTGTATCTTCCGCCCAATAGGGTGGGGGTGGGGGGGGGAGAAGAGAGAATGACCAGGGTGGATGAGATATTTCTCTATGGGCAGCTTTATCAAGGCAAAGAGTGTAGACAGAGTCCATGGGGAGGGGAGGATAGTGACCTTGGTGTACTGATCCATGTTCACAACTCTCTGCAATTTCTGCAGAGGATAGAGCAGTTGCCAGGCCAGGCAGTGGTAAACCCAGATTGGATGCTTCCTGTGCTGCATCGATAATAATTGGTGAGGTTCAAAAGGGACATGTCCAATTTCTTTAGCCTCTTGAGGAAGTAGAGGCTCAGGTGACCTTTCTTTGTTGTGATGTCTACATGAGATTGGACTAGAGCAGGCTACTGTGATATTCACCACTAGGAACTTAAAGCGATCAAGCCTTTTGACCTCAGTACCATTAAGGTAAACAGGAGCATGTGCCACACCCCACAATCTTCCTTCCCCCACTTGGTCAATGATCAGCCCTTTTATGTTTAGACTCTGAGGTAAAGATGGTTGTCATGACATCAAGTTACTAGACTCTCTATCTTCTTCCTGTAGTCCAACTCATCGTTAATGGAGATGTAGCCACTATAGTGGTATCATTTGCAAACTAACTTATTGAAGGATCTGGCCAGATATTCATGAGAGTATAGTGAGTAGATTATGGATCTGAGGACACAGCCCTGTGAGCACCAGTGTTGAGAATAACCAGGGCCTATCTTTACTGATTCCAGTCTGTTAGTCAGAATTACAATCAGAATCAGAATATACAGTGTTGTGCAAAAGTCTTAGGCATAATTACATAGCTAGGGTGCCTAAGACCTTTGCACAGTACTGTATTTGCCAACATGGAGAGGAGAGTGAGTTTGTAAACCGGTGGGCGCAAAAGGATGTTGGGAATATCAAGGGTGGAGCGCCATGGCATGAGTATGGGGCAGGTGAGAAGGAATGCCAGGGGTGGGGCGGTGCTACGGGTGCAGACACATCCAGCCCTGAGACACCAGGCAAGGTCATTTGATTACAAACAATTGGTTTATTGATCATTACAGAATGTCTCTCTGGTGCTTCCTGCTCCCTCCCCTCTCTCTTCCTCTTTTCCAAACCATCTCCCTGTCCCCTTCCCACTGTTTAGGTGGCTGGTGAATTGCAGTCGGTCAAAGTTATCTGGAATTCTGGAGTTAACTGTGCCATTACCAGCCTCTTGAAGAACTATTCCATTACAGTGGATGTCAGAGCCATTGAGCAGTTGTCATTAAGACATGTTACCTCAATTTTCTTAAGTACCAGGATTATAATCATCTTCTTAAAGCAGGTGGGAAACTCAGACTGAAGCAAGAAGTGGTTAAAACTATCTGCAAATATCCTGCCAGTTGGTCTGCATAGGATCTAAAGCCAGGACCAGGGACACCATCTGGGCCAGATGAATTCAACTGTTTAATTTCCTGAATGCTGATCTTAACGTCTGTAATGTGACTGTGGGCCAAGTGGATTGCAGGCTGTTGGGGTGGGTGGTATCATTCCAATCCCCTTCTATTCAGAGAATACAAAGTCAAAGTCAATTTATTATCAAAGTATTTACATACCACTATAGAGTATTGTAAGATTCATTTTCTTACAAGCATCTGCAGGAAAATAAAGAAATACAATAGAATTTGTTAAAAAAAAACTATACATAAATAAAAAAAAATCTATTAAGCTCATCAGGAAGGTATGCTCCATTGTCAGTAATGTCTGTTGTCAATTTATTCTGTATGTTCACCAAAGCTTTGGATCATACCCAGAGGAACCATTCCAGAGGATGTTATGAGAATGCAGGGTGACTTGGACAGGCTGAGTGAGTGGGCAGATGCATGGCAGATGCAGTTTAATGTGGATAAATGTGAGGTTATCCGCTTTGGTGGTAAGAACGGGAAGGCAGATTATTATCTAAGTGGAGTCAAGTTAGGAAAAGGGGAAACACATCGAGATCTAGGTGTCCTTGTACATCAGTCACTGAAAGCAAGCATGCAAGTACAGCAGGCAGTGAAGAAAGCTAATGGCATGCTGGCCTTCATAACAAGGGGAATCGAGTATAAGAGCAAACAGGTCCTTCTGCAGCTGTACAGGGCCCTGGTGAGACCACACCTGGAGTACTGTGTGCAGTTTTGGTCTCCAAATTTGAGGAAGGACATTCTTGCTATTGAGGGAGTGCAGCGTAGGTTCACAAGGTTAATTCCCGGGATGGCAAGACTGTCATATGTCGAAAGATTGGAGCGACTGGGCTTGTATACTCTGGAATTTAGAAGGCTGAGAGGGGATCTTATTGAAACATATAAGATTATTAAGGGATTGGACACGCTGGAGGCAGGAAGCATGTTCCCGCTGATGGGTGAGTCCAGAACCAGAGGCCACAGTTTAAGAATAAGGGGTAGGCCATTTAGAACAGAGTTGAGGAAAAACTTTTTCACCCAGAGAGTGGTGGATATATGGAATACTCTGCTCCCAGAAGGCTGTGGAGGCCAAGTCTCTGGATGCTTTCAAGAAAGAGATGGATAGAGCTCTTAAAGATAGCGGAATCAAAGGTTATGGGAATAAGGCAGGAACTGGATATTGATTGTGGATGATCAGCCATGATCACAGTGAATGGCGGTGCTGGCTCAAAGGGCTGAATGGCCTACTCCTCCACCTATTGTCTATTGTCTATTGTCAAAAATGATGCAATATGTAGTGAGATAGAATGGAAAAATGGCGGCATTAAGATGTGTCACAAATGGAAGTGTTTGGCTGACCTTCCCACATATGATATTTGTTACAATCCAATGTTTGCACAGGGAATATGCACACAAACTGATCCAACTTCAGGGCTTGTCTTCCAAACAAAATAGGACCTTGTGTTTCAATAATGTCAAGAACAGAATACTGTACGCACAAAGCAGATATGAAATAAATAATAAAGCCAGGTGATTCAGACAAAATGTAATAGAACATCCTGTTCTTTATTTAACCTTAGAAACATATCACAAAATGGGACAGGCACTCTGTCTCTTAGCCATGGCAGCTTTCACTTTGATAAACAAAGTGTTCAAATCTCTGAAGGAAACAAATGAAATAAATGGAAAGAGTTAATGCAGTCTAATACCATTTTATTTGATCAATGCACAGGATGTTATACTGCAGGCAATGCAAGCATTTATTCTCCATGTCTAGTCATCCCTGGGCTCAGCAGGTAACAGAGTCAACCACAATGAAGTTACATCCACTCAGTGGCTGCTTTATTAGGTATACGTGTACACCTGCTCGTTGAGGCAAGTATTTAATCAGCCAATGATGTGGCCTCAACTCAATGCATAAAAGCATGTAGACAAAACTAATCAGTAAGCTCCAAGACCTGGGCCACAATACTCCCTTGTGCAATTAGATCCTGGATTTCCTCACTTGTAGACCCCAGTCAGTTCGGATTGGCAAAAACATCTCCTCCACAATCTCCATCAGCACAAGAGCACCGCAGGGCTGTGTTCTTAGCCCCCTGGTCTACTTGCTTTACACCTACGACTGTGTGGCTGAGAACAACTCCAACACTAGATACAAGTTTGCTGATGACACCACTGTTGTGGGCAGTATCGAAGGGGTGATGAATCAGCATACAGGAAGGAGATTGAAAATTTGGCTGAGTGGTGTAATAACAACGACCTTTCACTCAATGTCAAGGAACTGACTGTAGACCTCAGGAAAGGGAAATCAGATGACCATGAGCCAGTAATCATCGGCAGATCAAAGGTGGAGAGGGTCAGTAACTTTAAATTCCTGGGCCTGTCTATCTCAGAGGACCTGTACTGGACCCAACATATCAATATAATTGCAAGCAAAGCAATTAGATATGTGGTGGAAAGTGTGCTGACTGGCTACATTACAGCTTGGTATAGGAACACCAAAGCCTTTGAGTGGAAAATCGTACAAAAAGTAGTGGATTTGATTCAGTACCTCACAGGTGAAACCCTCCCAAGCATTGAGCACATCTACATGAAACGTTGCCCAAGAAAAGCAGCATCCATCATCAAAGATCCTCACCACCTCTTTTCTCACTGCTGCCATGAGTTAGAAGATACAAGTGTCTCTGGTGCTGTAAGGCATTATGCTACTGTGCTGCCCTTACATTGGATGCTGCACTTAGGAAATGAGTGTGATATTGCAAGCATTTGTCTGGCCACGTGAGTTCTATTCTTGTTGCAGGTAATATTGCTAAGCCAATTATATGACCCCATCATGTGATTCAATCATGAACCCTTAGATCAGGGATGACCAACTTACAGCGCATGCTCCAAAAGTGGTGCATTGGATGATTAGAAGTGGTGCATTGCACCCCAGTGATAGTAATAAAAAAGTAAACCTACTCGTGCAAAAAGTATTAACAAAAAACTGATATGTAGAAAAAAAATCTATAACAGGAATTCAAGTAGCTTAGAGCTAAAAATGGGTTTTACTGAGAATTAGTCTAAAACTTAGCAATTATTTTTAGCGATTTTATTATTTCCTGCACATCTTTTGGCAAATGTTATCTTCTTTCGCATTAATCTATTTCAATTTTTAAAAAATGTTCAATAAGTCAAACTAGGAAAGAAGGACTTTTGTTCTGCAGTCATTCCATAATTGTTAATACACGTTTAATACTTGTTTGATCCTGAGGTGCCAGGCATCTGCACCAGCGGTGCGTCGCAGGTTTTTGCCAGTCAGTTTGCAATTGACACTCGTGCGCTATGGAGTTGTGCTTTGTTCGTCCTTTGTGAACATTTGCAGTTTTGTACTTTTTCCAAAATTAAGCCTTGTTTTTACATTCAGTTACCCATCACAGTGCAAAAGAAAAGCAGAAAGTGATAGTAAGCGTGAATTCAATGAACAGTGGGAAAATGAGTTCTTATTTATAGCGGGTCCGTCAGGAAAACGGTTGTGCATTGTTGGTGAAGACACTTTCTCACATAATAGAAGACACGATCTTAATAGACACTATAAAACACAACTTCAGACTGAAATAGAAGGAAAACTGAAGCTAGTGCTTGGGTCTGAGTTACGGAAAGAATATGTGGTTAATGAAAAGGAAGAAATCAAAAGAAGACAAAAATATATTTGTTAAATTAAGGTAAGTAATGTTTATCTTGTTTTTATATTAAATCAATATATCAGGTAAAAATGCTAAATATGTCTATATAAACATATTTTTACAAGAATTGAATGGGGGTACAATAGTTGTATGGCGCATCTGAACTTGTGCGTGAAAAAATTGACGCATGGAATATAAAAGGTTGGCCACCCCTGCCTTAGGTGATAACAATACTGAGGCTAAAGCTGGCTAGATAAATTATTCATTCAATGGTCTTCCCATTTTGTATTGCCTTTGGTTTATTATTGTGATGTGTACCGAGATATAGTGAAATACCTGTCTTGTATATTGTTCATACTAATAGAATCATTACACAGTGCATTGAGGTAGAATAAGGTAACAATGGTGAATGAAGTGGAAAAGCTAACAAAGCTAGCAGATAAATGATAAAGTATAAGATCATAATGAGGTAGATTGCAAGGTCAAGACTCCATCCCATCACACAGGTGGCCCCTTTAAGAGTCTGACAACAGTGGGAAAGAAGCAGTTCTTGAGCCTGGTGATATGAGATTTCAGACTTTATATCTTCTGCCCGATGGGAGAGTGGAGGAGTGATAGTGTCTAGGATGGGTGGGGTCTTCAGCAGAAAACTTGGAAATATTCCTAAAGAGCTTGATATTAGAAATTTTGATTCAACCATTTCATAATGTAGATCCACCCTTCCTGGACTGAATAAAATTAGAGAAACATCATCATACTAACTGAACATTAATACAGCTCTACAGCGGTAAACAAAAAGGTTAAGTTTCTGGATGAATATTCTCATAGAGGGAGGTACGGTACATTCTTAACTAGTTGCCACGGATGGCGAGAAAAGTCCTCAATCTCCTTGATGCAGAAAATCAAAAGCAAACTGCGGTTGTTTTGACAAGCTGTAATGTGCAAGTCATCTATCCAAAGGCCATTATTGCCAGATGGAAGAGTGCAGGTGCTCAAGACAGCTCTTATTTTGCCATTGTAAATAGCTTGTTTATTTCACAGACGGCTTCCTATTACCCAGTTACTAAAACCTGTTAAATGCTATTGTTTTTTTTTAACCGAGCTATCCATGAAAGACAGCCTCCAACTGAATCCCTAACCCTTCACTGCAGCAAGCAAAACTTTCTTTAAGGGACAAATTAAATTCAACCCTTCCCTGTAGTGGAGATTTGTGAGGTAAACAATTCACTGGCCAGAAGAGTGATGTGTGGTGGAAGTACGACAGGAAATAATGTCACAAAAACTTCTCATATTTAAAAATGACCAGAGCAGATTGCTCATCCCAATGTGAAAAATAGACAATTGACTGTTGTGAAACTTGTTAACTTTGCAGCAGCAATACAATGCAATACTTGATCAATATAGAAAAAACCTGAATATTACAGTAAATAAATATATATATAAAACTTAAGTTAAAATAAGCAGTGCAAAAACAGGAATAAATAAATAAAAATTGGTGAGGTAGTGTTCATAGGTTCAATATCCATTCAGGAATCAGATAGCAGAGTGGAAAAAACTGTTCCTGAATCACTAAGTGGGTGCCTTCAGGCTTCTGTACCTCTTTCCTGATCACAAGATAATCTGCAGATGCTGTGATCAAAGCAACACTTTCAGTACGCTGGATGAACTCAGCAGGTCGGGCAGCATCAGTTAGAAACGATGAGACGACGTTTCGGGCCGGAACCCTTCGTCAGGACTGCAGAATGAAAGATCGGGAAGGGTTTGCAGAATGCTTGTAGCTTCAGTTGAAAGACCAGTAATTTGAAAGATAAAGTGGTGGGGCAGGGGAAGCATTGAGGTCATAGCCCTGAAAACAATGGGTTGTAGAAGGAGGCGGAACTATGAGGGAGCTGAGGGAGGGGTAGAGTGAAATAGGGGTAGAGAAAGGGAGGGGGAGGGAATTACCAGAAGTTGGAGAATTCTATGTTCATACCAAGGGGCTGGAGACTACCTAGACGGTATACGAGGTGTTGCTTCTCCAACCTGAGTTTAGCCTCATCATGGCAGTAGAGGAGGCCATGAATCTGAATGGGAATGGGAAGCAGAGTTGAAGTGGGTGGCCACTGGGAGATCCTGTCTGTTGTGGCAGACGGAGTGGAGGTGCTCGACGAAGCGGTCCCCCAATCTGCGTCGGGTTTCACCGATGTAGGGGACCACTTCGTCGAGCACCTCCGCTCCTCTACATCGGTGAAACCCATGAACATAGAATTCTCCAACTTCCAGTAATTCCCTCCCCCTCCCTTCCTCTATCCCTATTTCACTCTACCCCCTCCCCCAGCTCCCTCATGGTTCCGCCTCCTTCTTCTACAACCCACTGTTTTCAGGGCTAAGACCTCAATGCTTCCCCTCCCCCACCCCTTTATCTTTCAAATTACTGGTCTTTCAACTGAAGCTACAAGCATTCTTCAAATCCTTTCCCACCTTTCATTCTGCAGTCCCGACGAAGGGTTCTGGCCTGAAACGTCGATTCATTGTTTCTAACTGATGCTGCCCGACCTGCTGAGTTCATCCAGCGTACTGAAAGTGTTCCTTTTTCCTGATGGTAACAATGAGAAGAGTCCTGGGTGGTGGGGGTCCTTAATGATGGATGGTGCCTTCCTGAGGCACTGCTCCTTGAAGATGTCTTGGATATTATGGGGGCTAGAACCTATGATGGTGCTGACTCATTTTACAAGTTTCTGCAGTTTACTTCGATCATGTGCAGTAGTTCCCCATACCATTGCTTAATGGTGTTGCTCCATGGACCCCTGCTTAATGGTTTGCTCCATGGCATAAGAAAGGTCAGGTAACTCTGTATTAAGGGTTGTCTACTGGTGAGTCCTTAGGTAGCTGTAGAAAGCAATCATGGTTCTGCATAATCTGGTGCAGTGTGGGCAAGGGTAAGTGGCGGCTGTGCTTACTGATTGCATCTTTTGTGTGTTCAGTCTCTCCTTTAACAGTTGCCACTTGTTCTCTGCAGCACAATGGAGATTGTTCTCATGTAGTGCAGCTCCCCCTTGAACAGATTTCCTCCAGGTGTATCTATTGAGTGCAATGTCTTCCCAGTTTTTAGATGTAATGTTGAATTCCTTCAGGCTGTTTTTGATGTTATCTTTGAAGTGTTTGTTTTGCCCATCGGGGTATAATGTACATAGCATTGGACGTAATCTGATAAACTCATTCCCTTTCAATACTAAAACTTTTAAAAGTGCACTTCTTTTATATTTTTCTGAATGTAATTATCTTTATGACATCATGTACCACAGATCTGAACAAATTAAGGAGTAATCGCTTTACTGTGATGCCTTTGCTATCTTAGTCTAACAAAGGGCATAAACAGAATAATGGAGAGCAAACCAGATTCTCGAAAATTGGTGAGGTTTTAGGCATATTCATTAGATTAGATTATGAGGACTATTAGATTAGATTTATACAATGTAGGAATAAATGGTAACAGAATGACTCATGCTTCCAGGAAGATTGCATGACCTACATGAGTATTCAAGCCTTATCTGACCTTGACCAACCAAATGAGATCATTAAAACATTTCAATCGATACTTTATTGTTAATGGGATAGTTAGGTGCCATTGATCGTCTGAGAGTTTTCTCCCGTTATACCTATCCCACCATTTTCTGGAATTTGTAGTCTTCAGTGCCAAAGAGCAGCTGCCTCTAGCCAACATTATTCTTGTGAAGGCTTAAAAGTTTTGGATCTCATGCAGTCATGCATGGACTCAGATGGTTGCAAATTCTCCTTTATAGTTATCATCCATGGATCCCACTACTCTGCAAACTATAGCGTTCTTTTAATTGACAGCAGGTCTCTTCACACCCGGTAGCAAAGGAACAGCACCATAGCATGGTGGTCACCATAATGCTTTACTGTCCCAGCGACCCAGGTTCAATTCCCACTGCTGTCTGTAAGGTGTTTGTACATTCTCCCTTCTCGCCGCGTAGGTTTTCTCCAGATGCTGTGGTTTCTTCCCACAGTCCAAAGATGTACTGGTTGGTAGATTAATTTGTCATTGTAAATTGTCCTGTGATTAGGCTAGGGTTATGTTGGGGGTTGCTAGGCAGCATGGCCGGTAGGGCTTATTCCGCTCTGTGTCTCAATAAATTAAAAAAAAACACACAATGTGAATAATTCCTTCTTTTAACACTTTGAGCACATTCACTCGCAATATCTCTGCCAACAGGAAAATCAGAATCGGGCTTACTATCACTGACATATGTACGTGGTGAAATTTGTTGTTTTGCAGCAGCAGTACAATGCGAGAGTCCGCAAAGAGCACATAGGCAACTGGATGTACAATGTCCATGGTTCTCATCAGCCCAAGATGATTATAACTAAGCATGGACTAGATGCGACTGAGAGCCTGTTTCTGTGCTGTAGTGCTCTGTGACTCTGTAATACGAACTTGTGCCACTTTGTTGCAGAGCTCTCATTCATCTATATATTAAATCAGATAGAGAAATACTAATCCTAAAAAAGCCAGGAACAAATTATTGAAGGCCAAATCCCAAAATTTAAAAAAAATGGGTTTATTGTTTTTTTTCTTTCCATGGATGGCAAAGAAGTAAAACAGACTCCTTCTTTCTGAGCGTGTCACACCAGTCAGCCACTCTTGTCTGGCACGTAGTGTCAGGATTGGTCTCCTTTCGGATTAACCAGGTCACTATACGAACGTTCCTGACTCGACCCTTGTTTTTTATGTGGCTAGTAGTGGCTAGCTCGACGCTCAACCCGGCACGGATGGAAAGCGTGCTTGGGGGGCGGGGGGGGTGGCTCGACTTGGATTCGAACTCGGGAGCCTTTGCTCCAAAGTCCGGCGCTGATGCCACTGCGCCACCAGCCGGCCAACAGACACCTGGATTGACCCTTATTAGGAACAGGATTAAATTACCCAGCCCTCCAACCCTCTTCCACTTAGACTGGCCGATCTTCTACCTCAGCCCTATTTTCTTCTACCATCCCCTTTCCTCTTGATTCCTTTCAAATCTGGAATCAGTCTGAGTTTGGAATGACTGGGCCATGAGATCTCTACAGAGTAGAGAATTCCAAAGGTTGTGTACCATATAGCCTACAGTGTAATAAGGGACTACTTTTAGTAACACGTCATTGCATGTGCTATTAGGCGCGAATTGAGCATGCACAATTAGGCGCGTATTGATCTGTACGTCTGTGCCGAGTTCGGATTCTGCCAGTAAAGAACCATGAAACTTAGCTCCCGTCCTGATGAAGGGTCTCGGCCTGAAACGTCGACTGTACCTCTTCCTAGGGATGCTGCCTGGCCTGCGTTCACCAGCAACTTTGATGTGTGTTGCTCCCGTCTCCAGTGTTTTTATTAATAGCATTGTTGTGTAACCAGGCCACATACACAACAAATTGGTGACGAGGTTAATGAACCTACATCTTAGCAGAACGCCGGATTTTAGTTGATAACGACACTCAGAGTAAGAGCGCATAGAACAAGCCAAGGAGCGGGAGAAGGAGGCAGAGCAAGGCCGCGAGTCCAAAAGGAAGCAGGAGCACAGCCGGGGTCGGGAACATCGAGAGATCAAGAGACACAGTCGGAGCCACAGCACGTCCAGGCGAGACCTCAGCCGGTGCTGACCCCCGGGGACTGAGGCTCTGCCTGCCCCTGAAGGGAGATAAAAAGGGGCGACACGCGCATCTAGACGGAGTGCACTCGTGGCGCTAGCAAAAAGGACACGTGAGTCAAAAAGAAAACAAGGGGAAAACAGGACTAAATTAACATAACAAAGATGGTGATGATTGGAACCATTACAGCATTTGATAGTGGCATTGAAGACTGGGCAACTTACATTGAAAGAGTGGAGTTACATTGTGAGGCTAATGGTGTTAATGATAAAAAGAAAGCCAGAGTCTTAGCCTACGTCCATACTAGACCGGATAATTTTGAAAACGCCGGTTTCGAGTAAAAATGACAGGCACCCACACTAGGCAGCTCAATTTGAAGCTGGTCTATCGGACACATTGAGGGATAGGTTAGTGTGTGGCATGCACTCTGAAACCACACAGAAGAAGCTGCTGGGTGAAAAAGTCCTTACATTAGAGAAGGCGCTGAACATTGCAATATCAACGGAAACAGCAGCACAGGGTGCTTCAGAGATACAACAAAAATCTCTCAAGTATGCTATGAATAAAATGTCATTGAACAGAAATGAAGGAAAGAAACATTACCGTTGTGGGAACATGTCACATGACCCTGATAACTGTTGGTTTAAAGACAAAGAATGCAGAAACTGTAGCAAACAGGGCCACACTGGCAGAGAATGCAAAGCTAGTAAACAGCAGAAAAAGGACAAAATAGAGAGAAGCAAGAAACCTCAGAAGGGAAAACACAACAATGTACACAAAATGGAAGAAAGGAGTTCTGATGAAAATGAATCCGACGAAAGTGAATTGTCTTGTCTGCAACTTCACAGCGTGAAAGAGACAGATGATCGAAGAGTAATAAGGATCACTCCACAAGTGGCAGGCGAGAGACTGAAAATGAAGTTGGACACAGGCTCAGCTTTAACAGTGATCTCTATACACAACTACAAAGGACTGTTTTCTCACATACCTCTGAAACGAACTAAGCTACTACTAGAGACTTACACAGGACAGAAAGTGTGTCCCAAAAGTAAAATTAAAGTGACAGTGACCAACAGAGACAAAACAGAGCAGCTGAACCTCTATATACTGAAAAATGGAGGACAGCCGTTGCTGGGAAATGAATGGCTCAGGAAAATCCAGTTGGATTGGCACACCATCAAGGCACTAGATGCATCAACAAAAGAGGGCAGCTCGGCAGGGAAGATGTCCGCAGCTTTCCTCTCACCCATTGTCAACTATTACAATGATGATGAGGAGATAGCGTCAGCGATGAGGACAAACGCAGTATTCGCGGCCACGACTCGGATGAAGATACAGAGGATGCAAGGGAGACAGGTATTGCCAATAAGCAGGATGATGAAGACTACCTAGAAGTAAAAGAGCAGATGTACCAGGAGAAATTGACATCTCTCTAAAGACAGCTACAGCAGTTACAGGAAGGCACTTTACAGGAGTATCAGAAAAGGATGAAGAAACTAAATGAACAATACAAGGAAAGAATACGAAATGCAGAGTTTTTTCTGCAAGTGGAGACAGAACAAGTGGAAAAGAATTATATTAAAGAGAAGAAAGCAGCAGTGAAGGAATTTGAAGATAAAAGATTGATTTAGAAGAAAAGAAAAAGATGATTGAGAATGAGAGGCTGACAATGGAACTCACAAGAGATTCTATGGATGTAAAGCCAATAATGACTAGGAAACTAAAGAGGAGACCGTATGACCCTGTTCTAATTACAGACAAAAGACAAAAACCTGCACCTGCACAGTTAAATTACTTGTTAACAGATGAACAGTTAACGGAAGATCTGCGAACTCTCAATAAGCTTAAATCTCTGAGAAGACCAGCATCTCCGTCTTCTCCTGAGCATCTTCCCAGCACTCCTGCTGAATCATCAGCACAAAGATATGAAGCACGAATAGAAGATGAAAAGTTATATTATGATAAGAGATGGTATCATAAAGGTCAGGCTATCTATTTGGAATCTAAGGAGAATACAAAGATTGACTGTGTAATTAGCTCAGTTGGAACGAATGAGATATGGGCATGGAAGTTAAATGACAGCACAAAGGTGCGTATATATCTAAGACAGCTGCACAGAGGAGTCTTCATTATATGGAGGCGATCTGCTGCCTAGAACTCTTAGCAAGTTAGCGGTGCACATGTTCTTCACTCCCTATGCTCAGAGGTCAACTTTTCATGACTTTTATATGGAAACCTGTATTAAAACAAACAAGTTTATGGACAGACTGAAGAACACACTATTTGAGGACACTTTCCAATGCCATCTCAGTTTTGATGATTGTGCATATTTTTAAGAATAACATTCACCTTTTCACAGATTTCACTTTGCTTTCATTATCTTTGCAAAATGGGGGTGATTACTCTTTATGCTGGAACCTGCCAATTTGTGGATTGTTTAATTTATTCCAGACAATAGAGTGAAGACCTAATTGCTTCAGTGCCGGACAGTCTAGAGAAGACCCCCCCCCCCCACAGAGACTTAAGTAAAGGCTTGTTATAATTCGATATTATTACATTACTTCGTTATAATTTGATATTATTAAGTTGCTAAGTAAACAAATGGTAGGCAATTGTGTGTTAAAGGTAAACATATTTGTTTAGCATAATGCCCCAGTAAAAAAAACAGTTGATACACTATTAAAATAAAAGGGGAGGAGTGTACCATATAACCTACAGTATAATAAGGACTAATTTATGTTTTAGTAACATGTCGTTGCATGTGCTATTAGGCGCATATTGATCTGTACGTGTGTGCCGAGTTCGATTTCTGCCAGTAAAGAACCATGAAACTTAGCTCCCATCTCCAGCGTTTTTATTAATAGCATTGTTGTGTAACCAGGCCACATATGCAACAGGTTCCTTGCCAAGTCTATAAAGAAATGTCTCCTCATTAAAAATCTCAGTGGCTACCCTTTATATACTAGACCATGAATTCCTTAATGTAGGTGTAGGCTCAAGCTAGTTAAAAAAGGAATTAGTTCACCAATGGTTCCTGGAGGTTCCTAATCCAGGGAAAGCATCATCCAGCACACATCTGTTTATCCCTGTAGGAATTATGCAGATTCTTAAAGTATTTGACAGATATCAGGCCATAAGACATAGGAGCAGAAGTAAGTCATTCGATCCATAAAGTTTGCTGCAACATTTGATAATTTACTCAATCATGTCTCTCAACTTCATTTTCCTGCCATCCCCTCCCATAAACTTTAACATTCTTATTATTCAAGAACCTATCAACCTCCATTTCAAATATACCCAGTGACATAGGCTCCATAGCCATCTGTGACAATGAGTTCCACAGATTCACCTCTCTCTGGCTAAAGAAATTCCTCCTCATCTCTGTTCTAAAGGGACATGCTTTTATTCTGAGGCTGTGTGCTTGAGTCCTAGACTCCCCATGTCCGATCACAAACAAGACGAAATCTGCAGATGCTGGAAATCCAAGTAACACACACAAAATGCTGAAGGAACTCAGCAGGCCAGGCAGCACCTATGGAAAAGAGTACAGTCGACATTTCGGGCAGAGACCCTTCAGCGGGAAGGCCCTTAACCTCAGCTGTTTATTCATTTCCATAGATGCTGGCTGGTCAGTAAGCCTTTCAATGTTCAATAGGTTTCCATGAGATTGCCCTGTTTCTCCTTCCATAGATAAGAAAGCAAGCATGGATAAAACAGAAGAACGTGATGCTGATTTTCTCTCCCCTTCCTCTAATGAGATGGTTGTCACATTATCGTTAGGATTGGATTAAGGATTAATAGGATTAAGAGTAGCCTTTTATCAGTAAAATACTCTAACAAAGTAGACTCAACTCCTACAATCAGCCTTTGATCCCAATATTCCAAATGTCTTCAGTTATCCCTTTTAAATCATGAAAAGTTTTTAAAAATTACATTAAAATCTGATTTTCAATTAGACACTTTGTAAAACAATTTGGAAATAGAAAGCTGGTATCACGTCTTCATTCTTAACTAGTGCAGAACAAAGTCCCCCCCTCTCTCCCTCTCCCTCCTCTTCCACCTCCCCTTCCCCCTCTCTCCTTCTCCCCCTTCCCTTCAATCTCCCACCTCTTCCCCCTCTTTCCTCTCTCTCTCTCCCGCTCCCTCTCACCCCCTCCCCTCTCTCCCCCCACCCCTCTTTCCCCCCTTCTCTCCCCCCTCCCCCTCCCCTCCCCTTCCCCCTCTCTCCCCTACCCTCTCACCCTCCCATCTCCCCCTCCCCTCTCTCTCCCTCTCTCGTCTCTCAATCCCCCTCTCTGCCCCCTTTCACTCCCCCTCTCTACCCCCTTTCTCTACCCCCTCCCCCTCTCTCTCCCCCTTTGATCTCCCCCTCTCTCTACTCTTCTCTCCCCCTCTCCCCTCTCTCCCTCACCCCCCTCTCTCTCTCCCCCCTCTTCCCCCTCTCTCTCCCCCCTCTCTCTCCCCATTCTCTCCCCCACTCTGTCCCCCACTCTTTCCCCTTCTCTCTCTCTCCCTCTCTCTCCCCCTCTCTCCCCCTCTCTTCCCCATCTCTCACACCCCTCTCTCCCCACTCACTCTTCCTACCCCTCGCTCTCCCTCTCCTCGCTCTGCTTCCCCCCTCGTCCCCCTCCCCTTCTCTCTCCCCCTCTCTCCCTCCCCCCTCCCCCACCCCTTCTCTCCCCCACCTCTCTTTCTCTCTCTCTCTCTCTCTCGCTCTATCTCTCTCTATCTCTCCCCCTTCCCCTCCCCCCGTTGTTATGGATCCCTACCACCCATCACATAATCTCTTGAACCTACTGCATTCAGGAAGAAGGTTACAGGAGCATCAGGAGTAAGACTGCCAGACTGGGTAGCAGCTTCTTCCCCTGTCTCTGGGGGTAATGCATACCCTGCCGCCATCAAGGTCTCATCACTGGGATAGTGAGCAATTTATTATTTACTGTTTACATGTGCTGTGCACTTTACATACATCTTGAATTACATTTCATTAATTTATTTGTGGTAGTATTTTTTTATGAACTATATCTGTGTGTGTGTGTATTATGGGTGCACCATGGTCTGGAGGAATGTTGTTTCATTTGGTTGTATATATAAACTTGATGTCAAATGATTTGTGTATTTTCTAATTTATGGGCAAAATCAACCTATGGACGTCTGTTAAAACAGAACCCATTTGTAAACCGGGGACGTCTTGTGATTAAACTTTTTGACACTGGGTCATTAATCTGAATTATTACACACTGGGCCGGTGGTTAAAACTGGTATCAAACTGGATCTGCCAAGAATGCTGATGATTAACTCATAAGCGGATAAAGGATTGAAACTGATACAGTTACCTCCATCAGTGTTTTAACCTAAAGCTGTTTTGTCATGCGGAGGAGAGAAAGCCTGTAAATAATACAGTTCAGACAGCAATGGCGAACAGAAATTAGACATGACAGGCATTTATGTGAAGAATCAATTCAGACAAACTGCTTATTATCATTCCATTGTGTATAAAACCTATTTATTATCTTAGAATACTGAAGTACTCATCTCCACTCAATTCAGTTAAATCAGACTTTACTTGTTTGCATGTGAAGGTTGTGATTAGAAGTAAACTTCCAATTCAATAGTGCTCATCTTCTCTTGTGTAAGTCATGAGTGTGGGAAAAGGAACACAAAGTATTTAATATTCTCAGCTGCATCCCTAAAAAGTCCAAATATTTCTGATAACTGTGAGTTAAATATGAGACCTTTGCTCTTTTACAATATGAATTTAGAATAAAGTATTGCACATTAACACAGCACACAGAGAAATACAGTACAGGAAAAGGCCCTTCAGCCCACAATTTCTATGATGACCATGTTGGCAAATTAAACTAAATCTCATCTGCTGCACATAATCCAGGATCTGAATCAGGTTTAATATCATCGACATATGTTGTGAAATTTGTTAACTTTGCAGTAGCAGTATAATGCAATACGAAATAACCAAAACAACTGAATTGCAGTAAATATATATAAAATAGTTTAAATAAGTATTGCAAAAAAAATAGAAGTAAGGTAGAGTTCAAGGTTTCAATGTTCATTCAGAAATCGGATGGTAGAGGGGAAGAAGCTGTTCCTGAATTGTTGAGTGTGTGTCTTCAGGCTTCTGTACCTTTCTCCTGAAGGTAGCAATGAGAAGAGGACATGCCCTGGGTGAAGGGGGTCCTTAATGATGGATGCCACCCATCTGAGGCTTTGCTCCTTGAAGACACGATGGAGATGAGTACCCATGGTGGAGCTGACTAATTTTGCGACTGTCTGCAGCTTACTTCGATCCTGTGCAGTAGCCCCCCACCCCAGAGCAGATGGTGATGTAACCAGTTAGAATGCTCTCCACAGTACAAATTTACAAATGCTTTTAGTGTAATACTAAATCTCCTAATGAAATATAGCTGCTGTTTTGCCCTCTTTATGGCCGCATCAATATGTTGGGACCAGGTTAAATCCTCTGAGATACTGACACCCAAGAATTTGAAATTGCTCAATCTCTCCTCTGTGAGGACTTGCATGTGATCCCTCGTCTTACCCTTTCTGAAGTCCACAATCATAAGACCCTAAGACACAGGAGCAGAATTAGGCCATTCAGTCCATCGAGTCTGCTCTGCCATTCCATCATGGCTGACCCCAGATCCTATTCAACCCCATACACCTGCCTTCTCTGCCAATCAGTTCTTTGGTGTTACTGACGAGAAGTCCCCTCATTACCTGCATATTCAAGTGTCTATCTAAAAATCTCTTACATGGGTGGACAGTGAGCATCTTTCTGTCAGGGCAGAGTTGCTAATAGTGGAAGAAAGGTTAGGGGAGGTGTCAGAAGTCAAATTTTTACTCAAGGAGCAATGGCACAACATTGCAGGCCAAATGGCCTGTACTGTGCTGAATAGTTCTATGTTCTATGTAAATACCAGTATTATGTTTGCTTGTGCATGGGAGAGGTGAGTAGGGGAACTATGGGGTATGAACATTTTGACTGTCATTCATTCTTTGGCGCACTCTTCTGTTTTCGTGGATGTCTGCAAAGAACAAGAATTTCAGGATGCATATTACATACATTTCTCTGATATTTAATAAATCTATTGAACTATTATTTCCACTGCTACCCCTGCCAGCCATTCCATACACCTGCCACTCTCTGTGTAAAAAAATTTACCCCGCCATCTCCCTTAAACTCTTCCTCCTAACTTTAAATGCATGTCCTCTAGTATTTGACATTTCTACCTTGGGGAAACGATTCTAACTGTGAATCCTGTCCATGCCTGTCATGATGCTAAAAACTTTTATCAGATCCCCCCTCAGCCTCCAGAAAAATAACACCCAAGTTAATTCAACCTCTCCATATTGCTTATACCCTCTAATCTAAGCTGCATCCTCATAAATCTCCACTGCCCCCTTTCCAAAACTTTCTCATCCATCCTGTAATGGGGTGACCAGAAACGCATATAATACTCCAGTTGTTATCTAAGCAATGTTTTATAAAACTGCTCCATAACTTCCTTCCTCTTGTACTCAATTCCCTCGTAATAAAAAAAATAATAATGAAAACATCCAAGGGACCTCAAAGTAACATCATGAAAACTTGACACTGAGCTACATAAAGAAATGTTAGGATAGGCGCATGAAAATATTAAAGAACAGTTTTATGAGGTGTCATTAATGAGGAATAAGTGGTTGAGAAATGGGAAGCTTTGACAGGGAATTCTGGAGCTCAGAACCTAGGCAGCTGAACATTTGAACAAGAATAATTGGACAATTAAACTTGGAGATACCAGACTGGAGAGACTTAAAAAGCTTGTTGACCTGAAGGAAGATGCTAACTTAGGAAAAGGAGGAGGCCATGGGTAAATCTGATGAGAAATTTACAAGTAAGGCCAATGTAGGTCAGACAGCAGGGAGGGGGGCTGAGGAGGAGGGAATAAAGAATAAGCTGTGATTGAATGGCGGACAGACACTATGGGCCAAATGGCCTAATTGTGCTCCTATGCCTTATGGCAGGGGTGGCCAACCTCTTACATTCCATGCGTCAATTTTTTCACGCACGAGTTCAGATGCGCCATACAACTTTTGTACCCCCATTCAATTTTTGTAAAAATACGTTAATACTGTATAGAAGTTGAGCATGAAAAAATCGCATCTGAACTCGTGCGTGAAAAAATTGACGCACGGAATGTAAAAGGTTGGCCACCCCTGCCTTAAGGTCTTATGAAGATCAGAGGACCAGTGCATGAATAGAAGATTACAATTGTTTGGATAACTTCATGTTCATGTCGGGCGCAAGAGAGAATATGTTAGTATTGGTTTATTATTGTCAAATTTACCAAGATAGAGGTGACATGCTTGTCTTGCATACTGTTCATATGCATCAAATTATTAAACTGTACATTGAGATAGAATAAGGTAAAGCAATAAAAAGAGCAATCAAAAAAGTGCAGTGCAGGTAAATGATAAAGTGTAAGATCATAATGAGGTAGATTGTAAAGTGAAGAGTCCACCTTTTCGTACAAGTAGTCCCTTAAAAGAGTCTGATTACAGTGGGAATGAAGCTGTCCTAAACCTGGTGGTACATGTCTTCAGGTTTTTCTATCTTCTACCTGAGGAGAAAGGGGAGAAGAGCAATTGTCCAGGGTACTGGGGTCGGTCATTATTAGATTAGATTAGATTAGATTAGATTATGAGGACACTCAGTCCTCGTTTATTGTCATTTAGTAATGCGTGCTTTCAGAAATGATACAATGTTCCTCCAATATGATATCACAGAAACACAGGACAGACCAAGACTAAAACTGACAAAAACCACATAATTATAACATATAGTTACAACAGTGCAAATCAATACCGTAATTTGATAAGAACAGACCATGGGCATGGTAAAAAAAAAGTCTCAAAGTCCCAATAGCCCCATCACCTCACGCAGACGGTAGAAGGAAGAAAAACTCTCCCTGCCATGAACCTCCAGCGCTGCAAACTTGCCGATGCAGCACCCTGGAAGCACCCAACCACAGCCGACTCTGAGTCCGTCCGAAAACTTCGAGCCTCCGACCAGCCCTCCGACACCAAGCACCGAGCACTACCTCTGCCGAGCACTTCGACACCCGGCCGCCGAGCAATAGGCAAAGCTGAGGATTCGGGGCCTTCCCCTCCAGAGATTCTGGGTCGCACAGTAGTAGCGGCAGTTTCACCAGATGCTCCTCCGTGCTTCTCACGTCCGTCTCCATCAAATCAGGATTGTGCACGGCACCCTACTTGACAGATAACCGATATTCATTCCGGAGTGGCCGCTGCACGCTGCGTCGCGCCGCCATCTTCTCTTCATCTGGTTGCATATGCTGGTTGCATTACTGAGGCAGCAAAAGTGAAGGGTAGGTTGGTTCCCATGAAGCACTGAGCTGTGTCCACAACTCTCTGCAGTTTCTTGCGGTCACATGAAAAGGAGATACCATACCAAACCGTTATACATGCAGACAGAATGCTTTCTATAGTGCATTGATAAGAGTCGACAAGAACATGACAAATGTCTTTAGCTTCCTGAGGAAGCAGAGGTGTTGTAGAGGTTTCCTGGCTGTGACATCAACACTATTGGACCTAGACAGGCAATTGGTTCTGTTTGCAGCTAGGAACTTGAAGCTCTCAACACTCTCAACCACAGCACCATTGATGCAGGCAGGGGCACCACCCCTTTCGGAAGCCAATGTCCAGCTCTTTTGTTGACAGTAAGGGAAAGATTGTTTTCATGATCCCATGTCACTAAGCTCTCTATCTTTTTCTTTCCTGTACTGCAACTTCTTGTTATTTGAGATTCAGCCCACTATAGGGATATCATCTGCAAATTTAGAATGGAGCCAGAGCAGAATATGGGTGTACAGTGAGTATGGTGCTTAACACTTCAGATAGTCAGCCGCAGATTGAGTTGCCCCTTCACTTCCATTCAGTGGCCTGCTGAAGGCTCAGTACACAGTGTTCTCTGACTCTGAGGCAAGGTTTGCAGTCTTCTGCTGCATCTTTCACCACAGGTCTCAACAGGCTGGATGCAGAGAAGATGCTTCCCTTTGCTGAAGTGTGGAGGACCAGACAGTCTGGCCAAAAGGGGGATCTCATTGAAACCTATTGAATATTGAGAGGCCTTAATAGAGTGGGCGTGAAGAGGATGTTTCCAATAGTGGGTGAGAATAGGACCAGCAGGCAAAGCTTCAGAATAAAAGTATGTACCTTTAGAACAGAAATGAGTAGGAATTTCTTTAGCCAGAGGGGCGTGGATCTGGAATTCATTGCCACAGGTGACTGTGAAGGCCAAGTTATTGGACATATTTAAAGCAGAGATTGCTAGGTTTTTGATTAGTAAGGGCATCAAAAGTTATAGGGGGAAAGCACAAGAATATGGTTGAGAGAAAAATTAAATCAGCCATGATGGAATGGCAGACCAGGCTTGATGGGCCAAATGGCCTAATTTGCTCATCCATCTTATGGGGCTGAGGATGCAATCTCAGGCTCACTACAAAATAATAAGACTAAAAAGATTAAAGATTAGATTTACTTTATTTGTCACATGTACATGAAAACATACAGTGAAAGGCTTTTCTTGCATCAGATCAAATTAGTTGGATTTTAAGCTGCAGCAATAGAATGCGATCATTGAAAGTGGGCTTTAGAAGGAGGACTTTTCAAGTGAAGGCATAGTGTCAGAGGAGAGAGATGTTATATCAAGATAAAGATTAGCTCTTTTTGTCTGTTGTACGTTGAAAAGTACAGTGAAATGCATCATTTGCATCACATCAAATTAGCGAGGATTGTGTTGGCAGCACTTGTGTGCTGTTCATGCATTTGGCACCAGCATAGCATGCCCACAACTCACTAATTCTAACCATACATCTTTGGAATGCGGGAGTAAAGTGGCGAACCTGGAGGAAACTCACATGGTCACTGGGAGAAAGTACAGACTCCTTAAAGACAGTGACGGGACTTGAACCCCAAAATTACTGCAGAAGCTATAAAGTGAGGCACTAGGTGCTACACTACCACGCAGACCAGAGGTAACAAAAGGATGGGAGATGGTTTCAACACGGAGGAGCAGAGACAAGAATCATCTGATATCATAGAGGTGAAGGCATTCAGTTGCTGCTGAAGTTAATGTACAGTCAGCAGTTTTGCTTGTGGTCAAATAGGACATCATGGTTGTTAACAGACTGACTCAGCCTTGCTCAAAAACATCTGATGACGCATGTCCTGCTTACTGCTTAAGATGCTTTATCATGTGATATCTGAATATTTTTAAAATTGCAGAGTAAGCACCATCAAATCATAGTCGAAACTTCAAAATACAGTACTGTGCAAAAGCCTTAGGCACATATATATATATGTGTCAGGTGGCAGAGAAGGAGTCCCAGGAACGAGGAGTAGTGCGGGTGCAGACACACCCAGCCCTGAGATGCCTGGCAAGGTCATTTGATTCCAAACAGTTGGTTTATTGATCATTGCAAATGTCTCTCTGGTGCGTCCTGCTCCCTCTTCCTCTCCCTTCCCCTTTTCCCAACTATAATTCCCCTCTCCCTGCCCCCTTCCCACTTTTAGTCAACAATACAGACCCATATCAAAGTCAGGTTTTTCAACTTTCACATACGTCATGAAACTAGTTTTTTTTTCACAGTAGCAGTACAGTACAACACATAAAATTACTACAGTACTGTGCAAAAGTCTTAGGTACCATAGCTATATATAAACTTTCTGAGAGTGACATAATCTCAGAATGTTGATCCATCAGCATGTTTTTACTGAATGGGAGCCTCCTAGTCCAACCCCAGTCTCCCACTTTATGCATTTCTGGACTAAATTCAGAACCCGCTTCCAAAATAGTTAACAGCAATGACTTCAAAGTTATGTTTAAACAAGTTTTATCCAACTTTTAACTCTCCTTAAACCATCTGCACTTGTAGCCAATCTTCCAGGAAACTGTTACCATTCCTTGTATCAGATATTTTCCTTCATTTGGAGCACTGGGTCTGTGGATAAGAGAGCAAAATTTTCCTGTTTTTTTTCACAGAACCATCAAGGCTTTAATCTCATCAACTATACATCTGTTTGTGTCAGAGTACCATGAGCGTTTATCCCAGGCCCAACACCTTTAATGCAATCATGAAAAAGGCACACCAGTGACTATACTTCATTAGGAGTTTGAGGAGATTGATGTGTCACCAAAGACCCTTGCAAATTTGTAGAGAAGTACAATGGAGATTCTGACTGTTGTATCACTGCCTGTTGTGGAGGCTCTGATGTGCACAATTAAAGGAGGCTGCAGAGGCAAAGTCAGCTTCATCATGGGCAAAGCTATCCCCACCATTGAAGATAAACTCAAAAGGTGAAGCCTCAAGAGGGGGACATCCATCATTAAAAACCCTCACTATCTCATTCTCTTCTCATTGCCACCTTTGAAGAGGAAGTACTGGAAGCTGAAGATGCATCTGAAGAACAGCTTCTTGCCCTTTGCTGTGGGATTTCTGAATTGTCCATGAACTCAATAACACAAGCATGCTAATCCTCTTTCACACCATTTAGTTGTTTGTTTGTTTGTTTATTTATTTATTTATTGTATCTTATTGTAGTTTTATGTCTTGCAGTGGAATGATGCCTCAAAGCACCAAATTTCACAACATATGTCATTCTTAATAAATTGATTCTCTGTGACACGGATCTTGTGCCTTTAATGATTTAGCTGCACCCAAGGTTTAACTTGCAAGTTGAGTTGGTGGTGAGGAAGGCAAATGCAAAGTTAGCAATCATTTCAAGAGGTCTAGAATACAGGAGTAAGGATGTGATGCTGAGGCTTTATAAGGCACTGGTGAGGCCTCACCTTGTGTATTGTGAACAGGTTTGGGCTGCTCATCTGAGAAAAGATATACTGGCATTGGAGAGGGTCCAGAGGAGGTTCAGAAGGATGATTCCAGGAATAGAAGGGTTATCATATGAGGAATGTTTGATGGCTTTGGGTCTGTACTCGCTGGAATTCAGAAGGATGAGGGGGGATCTCATTGAAACCTTTCGAATGTTGAAAGGCCTAGACAGAATAGATGTGGAAAGGATGTTTCCCATAGTGGGAGAATCTAGGACAAGAGGGCACAGCCTCAGGATAGAGGGGCGCCCTTTCAATACAGAGATGCGAAGAAATTTCTTTAGCCAGAGGGTGGTGAATTTGTGGAATTTGTTGCCACGGGCAGCTGCGGAGGCCAGGTCATTGGGTGTATTTAAGGCAGAGATCGATAGGTTCTTGATTGGACATGGCATTAAAGGTTATGGGGAGAAGGCTGGAAATTGGAGTTGAGGAAAAGAAGAAAAAAGGGATCAGCCATGATTGAATGGTGGAGAAGACTCGAATAGCCAGATGGCCTAATTCCACTCCTATTCCTTATGGTTTCATGGTCTAAAGTACTCTACAGCCAATAAAATGCTTTAGAAGTAGGGAGTCCAACAGCCAATGCTACATGACATTATCGCTGAAATGGCAATGGAGTGATGGTCAACCATTCTGTTTCAGTGATACTGATGGCTGAGGGAATATTGAAAAAATATTGTTGACGTTTTAGGCCAAAACCTTAATCTTGGTGAACGCTCTTGCCCCTGAAAAGGTGCTGCCTGATATGCTGAATTCCTTCAGCATTTTATACGTGTTTCTCAAGATTTCCAGTTTCTGTAGAACTCTCATGTTTTGGAAAATATCCCGTGCTCTTCCTCATAAGAGTGGCATGTATTTTATTCACTTAAAGAGGATTACTTTTTTAGCCAGAGGTCGTGGTACATATAGGTACCAATGACATAGGTAGGAAAAGGGATGAGGTCCTGAAAGGAGAATATAGGGAGCTAGGAAGGGAGTTGAGAAAAAGGACCGCAAAGGTAGTAATCTCGGGATTACTGCCTGTGCCACGCGACAGTGAGAGTAGGAATGCGATGAGGTGGAGGATAAATGCGTGGCTGAGGGATTGGAGCAGGGGGCAGGGATTCAAGTTTTTTGATCATTGGGACCTCTTTTGGCGCAGGCGTGACCTGTACAAAAAGGACAGGTTACACTTGAATCCTAGGGGGACCAATATGCTGGCAGGGAGATTAGCGAGGGCTACTGAGGTGACTTTAAACTAGAATGGTTGGGGAGTGGGAATCAAATTAAAGAGGCTAGGCGTGAGGAGGTTAGTTCACAACAGGGGGATGGGAACCAGTGCAGAGAGACAGAGGGGTGTAAAGTGAGGGTAGAAGCAAAACGTACTAAGGAGAAGAGTAAAAGTGGCAGGCCGACAAATCCAGGGCAAGCATTAAAAAGGGCCACTTTTCAACATAATTGTATAAGGGCTAAGAGAGTTGTAAAAGAGCGCCTGAAGGCTTTGTGTGTCAATGCAAGGAGCATTCGTAATAAGGTGGATGAATTGAAAGTGCAGATTGTTATTAATGATTATGATATAGTTGGGATCACAGAGACATGGCTCCAGGGTGACCAAGGATGGGAGCTCAACTTTCAGGGATATTCAATATTCAGGAGGGATAGACATGAAGGAAGGGGAGGTGGGGTGGCGTTGCTGGTTAAAGAAGAGACTAACGCAATAGAAAGGAAGGACATAAGCCGGGAAGATGTGGAATCGATATGGGTAGAGCTGCGTAACACTAAGGGGCAGAAGACGCTGGTGGGAATTGTGTACAGGCCACCTAACAGTAGTAGTGAGGTCGGAGATGGTATTAAACAGGAAATTAGAAATGTGTGCAATAAAGGAACAGCAGTTATAATGGGTGACTTCAATCTACATGTAGATTGGGTGAACCAAATTGGTAAAGGTGCTGAGGAAGAGGATTTCTTGGAATGTATGCGGGATGGTTTTTTGAACCAACATGTCGAGGAACCAACTAGAGAACAGGCTATTCTGGACTGGGTTTTGAGCAATGAGGAAGGGTTAATTAGCAATCTTGTCGTGAGAGGCCCCTTGGGTAAGAGTGACCATAATATGGTGGAATTCTTCATTAAGATGGAGAGTGACATAGTTAATTCAGAAACAAAGGTTCTGAACTTAAAGAGGGGTAACTTTGAAGGTATGAGACGTGAATTAGCTAAGATAGACTGGCAAATGACACTTAAAGAATTGACGGTGGATATGCAATGGCAAGCATTTAAAGGTTGCATGGACGAACTACAACAATTGTTCATCCCAGTTTGGCAAAAGAATAAATCAAGGAAGGTAGTGCACCCGTGGCTGACAAGAGAAATTAGGGATAGTATCAATTCCAAAGAAGAAGCATACAAATTAGCCAGAGAAAGTGGCTCACCTGAGGACTGGGAGAAATTCAGAGTTCAGCATAGGAGGACAAAGGGCTTAATTAGGAAGGGGAAAAAAGATTATGAGAGAAAACTGGCAGGGAACATAAAAACTGACTGTAAAAGCTTTTATAGATATGTAAAAAGGAAAAGACTGGTAAAGACAAATGTAGGTCCCCTACAGACAGAAACAGGTGAATTGATTATGGGGAGCAAGGACATGGCAGACCAATTGAATAATTACTTTGGTTCTGTCTTCACTAAGGAGGACATAAATAATCATCCAGAAATAGTAGGGGACAGAGGGTCCAGTGAGATGGAGGAACTGAGCGAAATACTTGTTAGTAGGGAAGTGGTGTTAGGTAAATTGAAGGGATTGAAGGCAGATAAATCCCCAGGGCCAGATGGTCTGCATCCTAGAGCGCTTAAGGAAGTAGCCCAAGAAATAGTGGATGCATTAGTGATAATTTTTCAAAACTCGTTAGATTCTGGACTAGTTCCTGAGGATTGGAGGGTGGCTAATGTAACCCCACTTTTTAAAAAAGGAGGGAGAGAGAAACCGGGGAATTATAGACCGGTTAGCCTAATGTCGGTGGTGGGGAAACTGCTGGAGTCAGTTATCAAAGATGTGATAACAGCACATTTGGAAAGCGGTGAAATCATCGGACAAAGTCAGCATGGATTTGTGAAGGGAAAATCATGTCTGACGAATCTCATAGAATTTTTTGAGGATGTAACTAGTAGAGTGGATAAGGGAGAACCAGTGGATGTGGTATATTTGGATTTTCAAAAGGCTTTTGACAGGACCCACACAGGAGATTAGTGTGCAAATTTAAAGCACATGGTATTGGGGGTAAGGTATTGATGTGGATGAAGAATTGGTTAGCAGACAGGAAGCAAAGAGTGGGAATAAACAAGACCTTTTCAGAATGGCAGGCGGTGACTAGTGGGGTACCGCAAGGCTCAGTGCTGGGACCCCAGTTGTTTACAATATATATTAATGACTTGGATGAGGGAATTAAATGCAGCATCTCCAAGTTTGCGGATGACAGGAAGCTGGGTGGCAGTGTTACCTGTGAGGAGGATGCTAAGAGGATGCAGAGTGACTTGGATAGGTTGGGTGAGCGGGTAAATTCATGGCAGATGCAATTTAATGTGGATAAATGTGAAGTTATCCACTTTGGTGGCAAAAATAGGAAAACAGATTATCATCTGTGGCCGATTAGGAAAAGGGGAGGTGCAACGAGACATGAGTGTCATTATACACCAGTCATTGAAAGTGGGCATGCAGGTACAGCAGGCGGTGAAAAAGGCGAATGGTATGCTGGCATTTATAGCGAGAGGATTCGAGTACAGGAGCAGGGAGGTACTACTGCAGTTGTACAAGGCCTTGGTGAGACCACACCTGGAGTATTGTGTGCAGTTTTGGTCCCCTAATCTGAGGAAAGACATCCTTGCCATAGAGGGAGTACAAAGAAGGTTCACCAGATCGATTCCTGGGATGGCAGGACTTTCATGTGAAAAAAGACTGGATGAACTGGGCTTGTACTCGTTGGAATTTAGAAGATTGAGGGGGGATCTGATTGAAACGTATAAAATCCTAAAGGGATTGGACAGGCTAGATGCAGGAAGATTGTTCCCGATGTTGGGGAAGTCCAGAACAAGGGGTCACAGTTTGAGGATAAAGGGGAAGCCTTTTAGGACCGAGATTAGGAAAAACTTCTTCACACAGAGAGTGGTGAATCTGTGGAATTCTCTGCCACAGGAAACAGTTGAGGCCAGTTCATTGGCTATATTTAAGAGGGCCCTTGTGGCTACGAGGATTGGGGGTATGGAGGGAAGGCTGGGGCGAGGTTCTGAGTTGGATGATCAGCCATGATCATAATAAATGGCGGTGCAGGCTCGAAGGGCCGAATGGCCTACTCCTGCACCTATTTTCTATGTTTCTATGTTTCTAATATGTGGAATTCATTGCCACAGACAGCTGTGGAACCAAGTCATCAGGTGTATTTTAAGCAGGGGTTGCTAAGTTCTTTATTAGTAAGGTTGCTAAAGATCTGGGGGAGAAGGCAAGAGATGGAATTGAGAGGGATAATAACCTGACACGATGGAATGGCAGATTCAGAAAAACAAAATAGAGTCATGCAATATGTCAACAGGTCTTTCATCTTGTTGCTCTTTGTTGAAGCGGGTTTAAGACCATATGTTGTTTAGTAACAGTATCATTGATTCTTTAATATGTGAGCAATTAAGCAGAAAATTGTTGCACTGGAATATCATTCAAACTGCAGTGCTTCTAATAATATATTCCTGCCACAATAATGTGCTGGAACACCAATTGTTGCAATGTAGAAAATCTGTCTCTGTCTAAAGACCTGTCAAGTCAATTGTAATGTGGATTTATTATGCACAGATATCAAAAATAATTTTACACCTCACTGAGGTATGACAAATCTAAGACCTTCTCCAGTTTAATTTCAAGTTTTATTAATTGAACTAATCCTTTAATCCTTTCACACTTCTTAAATGACATTTCTCCAGCCTTTGCTGTCCCATGGTTATACTTGGCTTTTTTCTTCTCTGCATTGTTTTCCCATTTAGGCCTTCAGCCCTGTATCCATTCATATGCTTGTTATAATCACATTGGATGTCATGCGTTGTGTTTAGTGTCATAGGCCAAATGAACATAATAATTTAAAGCCTTTGCAATAAAATAACATAATAGAATGCCAAACACATCAGAATGATTATCTGATGACAGGGCATTTCCAGTGAGATAGAGGATAATTTTTATAATTATTCTCCACTGTTGTGCAAAGAGCAAGATTTATGACCACCTATTCATGTTTACATAAAATTACAAAATTGTCCAACCATTTCTCAATGATTTATGGCCCTCCTATCCTTCCTTAATAATAATCCCCATTCCTTTTGCCTATGTGTTTGTCTGGATTTTCCCAAGTTTAATTTATTCATTTTCTCTCAAAGATTCTTTGTGATAACAAGTTCCAAATTCTCATCACTCTTGCCTCTGTGCCATATGTTTGTGGGTTCAAATCTAAACTGACACTGCAGATGAGTACTGAGGTACAATTTTCTTAATGACATTGTCTTTCAGCAGAGAGAGGGTAAAGTAGCAGAAATACACTCTAACATCTAACATGGTAATGTGCACATGTCAAGCTCAGCTTTTGAAATTTAGCTTTGTATAATTGGAATTCATTAAGTGCATATTATGTGGTGGATATGTGGAATGCTCTGCCCTAGAAGACAGTGGAGGCCAAGTCTCTGGATGCTTTCAAAAAAGAGATGGATAGAGCTCTTAAAGGTAGCGGAATCAAAGGTTATGAGGATAAGGCAGGAACTGGATACTGAATGTGGATGATCAGCCATGATCACAGTGAATGGTGGTGCTGGCTCAAAGGGCCGAATGGCCTACTCCTGCACCTATTGTCTATTGTCTATATTATAGCTTTGCACATTCAGCCCTTTTAACAGCAGACTAATTTCCATTTGTGAAACAGCTCAAAACCAGTGGCTATAAATATAAAGGTAGAACCATAGAGCACTACAACAGAGAAATAGCCCAAGTAGTCTATGCCAATCTGGTTTTCTGCTTAGGTCCATCTACCTACATCCAGACCATTGTTCACTATACCTCTCTCATCCATGTACCTATCCAAACTTCTCCTAAACGTTACAATTGAACCCACATCTAGCACTATTGCTGTCAGCTCATTCCACACTCACACCATCCTCTGACTGAAGTGGCTCTCCCCTCAGATTCAACTTAAACTCCGCTAAAGTCAATAGGAGTTAAATTTGAAAACTTATTGCATTATTAATGATTGGATAGAAAGTGATTAGGGGAAAGAAGGTCAGTGTGCTACTGCATTGATTTGAACTTGTGCTCCGTTCATCCAGCTCAGGAACATTGATTTTAGCACATCATCAACTGAACATGACATTAACGTACCGTTTTTCTCTTAATCAGGGGAATATGTCGTCATGACAGTCTACTTCGACTTAAGCAGAAGAATGGGATATTTCACGATTCAGACCTACATACCATGCATATTGACAGTTGTCCTCTCCTGGGTCTCATTCTGGATCAAAAAAGACGCAACTCCTGCCCGGACAGCACTGGGTAAGCTTTGTGACACATTTAGTTTCTGGATCTCTGACTTATTGAGAAAGCAGAGCTAAACCTGAGAGATGGAGTGGCGAGGGAAGGAAATGCAATGAGTGGTAAAGATTTGGGAATATACTGCTCTAAAACATAGGGCCAGCAGATCCAATGGTAGCTTTCAAAGGGGTATTACTTGGAATATTGTGAGTAGTTTTGGGCCCCTTTTCTAATAATGGATGAGCTATCTTTGGAGAGAGTCCAGAGGAGGTTCACGAGAATGATCCCTGGAATGAATGGGTTAACATATGAGGAGTACTTGATGGCTCTGGGCCCGCAATCACTGAAGTTTAAAAGAATTGGGGGGTGGGGGGGAAGAAGATTTCATTGATACCTATTGAATAATGAAAGGCCTAGACAGAGTGGATTTGGAGAGGATGGTTCCAATAGCGAGGGGGAGGGGAAGTCTTGAACCAGAGGGTACAGCCACAGGATAACGGACGTCCCTTTAGATCAGAGATGTGGAGGAATTTCTTTAGCCAAAGGTTGGTGAATCTGTGTAATTTGTTGCTTCAGACTGCTTTGGAAGCCAAGTTATTGGGAACTTTAATGTGGAGGTTGACAGATTCTTGATTAGTAAGTGGGCCAAAGGTTAAGGGAAGAAGTCAGGAGAATGGAGCTGAGAGGGATAATAAGTCAGCTATGATGGAATGGTGGAGCAAACTCAGTGGGCCAAATGGCTTAATTCTGATCTTATGTGTTATGGTCTTATTAGAGATGAGACATTTTAACAAGTGGTAGGGAAAGACTTGTGGGTCTCATTGAATACCTCTTACAAAGAGTAGATATTTGTACCGTGAGCTGAAAGGTCAGTATATTATGTTCCATGAATCTGTGAATTCATCTGCTCCCGATTTATAGACTTTAAAGACAAGTGTAGTAGAAATCTATTCACTGCTGCTGTTACAAAATATTTGATCTAGAGTATGGCCCTCCTACCCTGCCTTTTTGATATAGCCCTGTTCTATATACTTGTCCATATTTCCCAAAGTTTTATGACTACAGCCATTGTTAGTGGCTCTGATATCTAGTGCCGAAGCCAATGGAACAAAGTGAGGTACTGGAATGGCCTACCAATAGAATAAGTATTTTCAAGTGCTTTGTCTGCTCTGGTATTATAATGGCTTCCAGATATTTTGTTCATTTTGGCTTGTCAAATTTAAAAGCAATTTGTAAGTAACAAGGTCATTAATGAATGTTGGACTAAGAACATAAATAAGAAACAAGGAGAAAGAAGAGAAGACCGGTTAGAGCCATTGGATACCAAATGTTTGAAAAACATCAGTTGAAAACTGTCACGGGATTAAAGGATTCCTTTAAATAGTCTGTTCAAATTAAGTTATGGTTGCAGGGCAGGTCGTCCCTCGATCAGATATAACGTTACTATATCTGTGCATATTAAATCCACATTACCTTCAACTGGACATGAGGAGAGTTTCAAAAATGTGACAGCTGATGCTCCAATGCCCATTCATGGCGATAAACCATTGCCACGGTTAGAATGACATATCAATGCAAGGTCCCATTGGCTAAATTTATTAGACAATAAAGAAACAATGACACTGTTCAAAGTTTCTAGGGACTATCAGTATTTGTCCACTGATAGTCGCTAGCAACAATAGACAAATCCCTGTCTCCAACACATTTTCATTATTTTGCCTTATACATTTAGCCTCAAATATGTTCTGTACTACGAGCTAATGTTCAAATATGCCACTCATAACTCAAGGAGAAAATAGGTACTAAGCATTTCACTGCCAGTATGATACTTAGAGTCCTCTGTTTATAATGCTGTACCCATCACATAAAGATAATAGCTTCAGAATTTACTTTAAATGAGTTTTATTAAAAATGAAAGTATTCTAATTTTTCATTGGCCAACTCAGCTCCTTCATCCTGCCTATTTGGTTGGCAGGGTGGAGATATGGCTCTACCAAGGGAAGAGTAGGATGCTCCTTCCCTCCGCTAGCCTGCAGGTCTGCCTTAGGCAAGGTGCATCACCTGCTTAGCTCTCCCATCAGGGTCACCTGAAGCCAGGAGAGCAAGTTGTGGATGCTCATATGAGCTGCTGGTGCATATCATAAGTTCCAGTTATGTGACTACTGATGTCAGGCAGACAACCTCTGAAGAGAATTGATAATGGCTGGGGTCAACCGTCTTGTAAAGACCCTGCCCAGGAGAAAGCAATGGCAAATCACTTCTGTAGAAAACTCTGCCAAGAACAATCATGGTCATAAAGACATCATCGCCTATGTCATATAACACAGCCCATGATGATGATGATGGTCCTGCCTATGTTGCCTCTTCAAAGAGCTAGACCATCCATGTCTTCAGGAGTTTATGAGGACATTGTGTGGTCTCATTTTAATAATTATTGTCGATGTTCATGGACCATTCACTTCCATATCAATATAATTTTATTTGTTCACATTAGTGTGAGTTAATAAAAAGTAAAAAAAAAAGAAGAAAATTATACCTCAAACACAAGGAAATCTGCAGATGCTGGAAATTCAAGCAACACCCATAAAAAATGCTGGTGAAGTCCTGACGAAGGGTCTCAGCCCAAAACGTTGACTGTACCTCTTCCTATAGATGCTGCCTGGTCTGCTGCATTCACCAGCATCTTTGTGGGTGTTACCAGAAAATCATACCTATCTGTTTATGAATCAAGTTGCACGACATCTATATTTTATTCACCAATAGATCCAGAATCAAGCAGATATTTATTTACATAGAGCGTACGAGCTATAAGGAGAGATTGGACAAACTTGGATTGTTTTCTCTGGAGGACTGGAACATGAAAGAAGTTTAAAAGTCATGAGAGATACGAGAGGGTAAATAGTTGGAGTCATTTGCCCAGTAGAAAAATGTAAATTACTGGAGGGCTTAGCTTCAAAGTGAGAGAGGGAATGTTTAAAGAAGATAATATAAATGGTAAGGCTCTTGGCAGTGTGGAAGATTTGAGAGATCTTGGGGACCGTGTCGATAGGACACTCAAATCTGCTGTGCAAGTTAAGAAGATGTATGATGTGTTGGCATTCATCACCGTACGACTGACTTCTAGAGCCTGAGGTGATGTTACAGCTACATAAGACCTTGGTCAGACCCCACTTGGAGAACGTGTTCACTTCTGGTCACCACACTACAGGAAGGATGTGGATACTATAGAGAGAGTGCAGAGGAGATTTACAAAGACGTTGCCTGGATTGGAGGGTGTACCTTATGAGAATAGGTTGAGTGAACTTGGCCTTTTCTCCCAGGAGCGACGGAGGGTGAGAGGTGACCTGATAGAGGTGTATAAGATTATGAGGGACATTGATCATGTGGAAAGCCAGAGACTTTCTCCCAGGGATGAAATGGCTAATATGAGGGGGCATAGTTTTCTTTCTTTCTTTTTAAATCTTTTTATTGAATAAGTGTACAAAAAGGTAAGCCTTATAGGCACTAATACACTGTTAGAATATAATAAAATTACAGGAGATATTAATACAGATAAAAAAATGATACAAACAATGTAATTTAAACATAACATAATAAGGTAACATAATAGTATACTAATGTTTATATATATATATATCAATAGAGAAAAAAGGAAAAAAAAACCCCAAAAAACCTCCCCAAAAATACCCACCGTGCAACTAAACTAAAAGCAAAGCAAAGCAATGGGCTAACTTGCAACCAAGTAGAGTTGAAGAACTTAAAATCACGACCTCAAACCCGACCTCCATTAAAAACAGTAAAAAACAAACAAGAAGGGAATATAAATATGGAGCAAAAAAGAGAAGAAAAAAAAATTACATTAAATGAAAATATTGAATAAAAGATCTCCAGGTCTGTTCAAATTTAAGTGAGGAATCATAGAGATTGCTTCTAATTTTCTCCAAATTCAAGCATAATATCGTCTGAGAAAACCAAAAAAAGGTAGTTGGAGCATTAAGCTCTTTCCAATGTTGTAAAATACATCTTTTCACCATTAAAGTAAGAAATGCAATCATTCTACGGGCTGAAGGAGAAAGATTACTGGAAATTTTAGGTAATCCAAAGATAGCAGTAATAGGGTGAGGAGAAATATCTATATTCAATACCTTTGAGGTAATATTAAAAATGTCTCTCCAAAAAGTTTCCAGAGTAGGACAAGACCAAAACATATTAGCTAAAGAGGCTATCTGCCCCGCACATCTATCACAAAAAGGATTAATATGAGAATAAAAACGAGCTAATTTATCTTTGGACATATGTGCTCTATGAACAACTTTAAATTGAATTAGGGAATGTTTAGCACAGATAGAGGAAGTATTGACTAATTGTAAAATCTGCCCCCAGTCATCCACAGAAATGATAGAACCCAATTCCTGTTCCCAATCTATCCTAATCTTATCAAATGGAGCTTTCCTAAGTTTCATAATAATATTATAAATCATAGCCGATGCACCTTTCTGACATGGATTAAGGTTAATTATAGTATCTAAAATATATGTAGGAGGAAGCATTGGAAAGGAAGAAAGTATAGTACTTAGGAAGTTTCTAACTTGTAGATATCTAAAAAAATGTATTCTTGATAAATTATATTTATTAGATAATTGTTCAAAAGACATAAGGGAACCATCCAAAAACCGTGAAATACAAGGGGGGGCACAGTTTTAAGGTGCTTGGAAGAAGGTACAAGGGAGATGTCAGAGGTAAGTTTTTTACACAGAGAGTGGTGGGTGCATGGAATGCGCCGCCAGCGACGGTGGTGATAAAAGTGAATACATTAGGATCTTTTAAAAACCTCTTAGATAGGTACATGGAGCTTGGAAAAACAGAGGGCTATGTGCTAGGGAAATTCTAGGCGGTTTCTAGAGTAGGTTACATTGTTGGCACAGCATTGTGGGCTGAAGGGCCTGTAATGTGCTGTAAATTTCTATGTTCTATGTATGTTAAAATCTGCAAGACAAAGCCCTGTTGGACATTGGGAATGTAGAATAATGCAAGTCTGGTTCACTGGTGTATTGGAGAGGCCAAAGGCGGGGGAGCTGCATGGCCTCATGTCACGGGCTCGCCTGTTGCAGCTGCCCAGCAGAGGAGGTACTGGAGGCGCTACGACACGGTATCCATGCTGGATTGGGAGCTGGCACCTCCCATCAATGCTGCTCTCCAGTGTTTGCTCAGTGGAAGACTAGGTAGATTGTATGCGTGCCTTTATCTGCAGATGCTGAGAACTTGTCCTTGGTGACAAATATCCATGCAACATCAATCTGCAGGACATGAGCTATATTATATTTTTCTGTGTGACTGTATATTTACTGCTATCTTATATGTGCTATATGTGGCTTGAGTCGTGCATGACTGTTGGTACTGTGCTTTGCATCTTGGCCCCAGAGGAACATTGTTTTGTTTGGCTATATTCATGGATATTCATGTATGGTTGAATAATAATCAAACTTTAATTTACTTACTTAAGTTTCATGAACATACTGGTAGGTGACTGGAATGTGCTGCTAGGAACAGCGAGGGAAGCTGATATGATGACGGCACTTAAAGTGTTTTTACTCAGAGACAGGATTATGTATGTCTGGAGGGATATGGATCATGTGCAGGTAGAAGGGATTAATTTAAAATGGTATCATGTTAAGCTCAGACATCATGGGCCATAGGGCCTGTTCATGTGCTCTACTGCTCTCTGTTTTAATGTTCAACGTTAACAGTTAGAAAGTGAAAAGTATTATTACCTAAATTAATTGATGCATGAGGCGTGGATGCACCTAATGAAAATTAATAGGATGAGAAGCACAAGGGATCCTGCAGATGCTGGAAAACTTGAACAACACACACAGAGTGTTTGAGGAACTCGGCAAGAGAAGAGCATCTTTGCAGGGGAATAACCAGTCGACAGGTTGAGGTGAACTTGGCCTTTTCTCCTTGGAGCAACAGAGGATGAGAGGTGACCTGATAGATGGTGTATAAGATGATGAGAGGCATCAGTCGTCTGGATAGCCAAAGGCTTTTCCCAGGGCTGAAATGGCTAACACGAGCAGGCATCGTTTTGAGGTGCTTGGAAGTAGGTACAGAGGGGATGTCAGAGGTAAGTTTTTCACACAAAGAGTGGTGGGTGCATGGAATGCACTGCCAGCAAAGGCGGTAGAGGCGAATACATTAGGGTCTTTTAAGAATTCTAGGCAGTTTCGAGAGTAGATTACGTGATGGCACAACATTGTGGGCCGAAGGGCCTGTAATGAGCTGTTGGTTTCTATGTTTATGTTTCTATGACATTTCAGGCTGAACCCCTTCATCAGAACTCCATAGCTAATAGTGATGATAAAGAAAGTTGAAGTCATTATATGGGAGTTACATGTAAGAGTTTCCTATCCAAAGTCAAAATAAATTTATTATCAAAGTATGTATATTTCACCATATATTACGTTGAGATTCATTTTCTTGCAGTTACTTACAGGAAAATAAGAGGATACAACAGAATTTATGAAAAACTTTACATAAACAAACAACCAATATGGAAAAGAAGACAAAAAGTGAGACTGCTGGTTGAGAAATTTGTTTAGGTGTGAGATGAGTAAAGTTATCCACACCAGTTTAGGAGCCTGATGGTTGTAGGGTAATAATTATTCCTGAACCTTCCCAATGATAGTAACAAGAAGAGATCATGGCCTGTGTGGTTGCTATCCTTGATGATGGATCCTGTTTTTCCTTGGCGGCACTCCTTGCAGATGGGCTGCAAGGTGGGGAGGACTTTGCCTGTGATGAGGTGGCCTGTGTCCACCATTTTCTGTGGACTTTCCCATTCCTATGCATTGGTGTTTCCAAACCTGGCCATTTCGAAGCCTGATCCAGTTGCTTCCCAGGCTTTGACACTCGAATGACAGGGAGTCACGAAGCCACATGCAGGGCAGACCAACTACAAAGCGCCAACCTTCCCACATCCAGCAAGTAACCTAGGGACAAACTTGACAGTGGTTCAAGAGATGGGCATCTGTCCACAATTTTAATCATGGACATCAATCAGGGAGTAGTTTCTAAGAAAATGATAAACAATCACAAGCAAGAGAGAATCTGCAGATGCAATCCAAACAGTCAGGAATCTGGAAATCCAAGCAACACACAAAAATGCTGGAGGAACTCAGCAGGCCGGGCAGCATCTATGGAAAAGAGTCAATGTTTCTGGCCAAGGCCAAATATTTTCCAATGGCCTAGCTCTTTGAAGATGCAACATATGCAGTCCTGATGAAGGATTTTGGCCCAAGACGTCATCTGTTTACTCTTTTCCATAAATAACTGGCCTGCTGAGTTCCTCCAGCATTTTGTGTATGTTAAATGAAAAACAATGTTCTTATGAAAAAGATAATATTTTTCTGAAGTTATATCCTCATTTTAAGGGCAGACCTGCTTGGGAATTTTCCAGTTGAATGGCTAGTCTGAGTTCACAGCTTAAAAATCATCTCAATAAAGTGCCTACATTCTGCATCACTGCACCTGGTTCATACCCAAATGCCACGCCAGTCTGGTGAAGTCAGCAAAGTATTTAAAGTGAGTAAACCATATACTGGAGATTTTTTAAAGTTGGACCTTATTGTTAGATTGCCAAACATTGCTGTACATTGCTGTGACACAAGCTGAGCACAAAATTTAAAGGTTTGGGTGTTGTTAACTTCCTTCTATAACTGGAGTTTGAGGCTAGGAATTCAGGGTCTCATCACCAGCTAGGCTAGGGGTCAACACCAAAGATCAAAGCCTGAAGTTAGACTGAAAGTCCAAAGTGAAAGCCCAATGGCCAAATTCTGGGTACTGGAGACAAGAGGCCCAGAGGCCTGGCCTGGGATTGGAAGACTGTCCGCATGTACGGGGGTGGGATGAGGAAAGAGGCTTGTTTTGCTGTTCACACAAAATACTGGAGGAACTCAGCAGGACAGGCGGCAGCTATGGAAGTGAATAAACGGTCGATGTTTCGGGCTGAGACCCTTCAAGAATAGAAAGGAAGGGGGAAGACAGCAGAATGAAAAAGCTGGAGAGGTGGGTAGGAAAGGTAAAGGGCTGACGAGCATGGAGCTTCTGGCTCCTGGAATGACGGGGGGTGGGGGGGCACAGTAGTTGTCCACATGAGCCACCTCAGCTCCACTTCCAACAGGGTGGCCATTCTTGTTGGCACCTTTCTTCCACCCTGAGATATTGCAGTTCAGGAACTGGTGCCAGGCCATCTGCTTCACCTCACCGTGTGTCAGGATGGTGTGCTGGAGCATTTTGTAAATCTGTACGCCCCAGAACCTGGCCCAATGCAGGTGTGTCCATTTCGAGAGGTGTCCACGTTGCTGGAGACCATAGATCATAGCAAGTGCACTATCCTGGGATGTGATCTCCATTGTACCCTCAAGGAGGGGGATTGCACTGGTCCTCAGAGTAGTCAAACTTTGGTAAGAAAGTTAAGGGAGTTGATTGTATCCTCTGAATTAGTTGATGTATGGCAGAGCCTTCACGCTGACCTCTGAGCTTTCTCAAGGAGGTATAGAGGGGGTGGAGGCTCGCGGATTGAGCAACTGTTCATCTCCAGGTCACATGTCTCATGTCTCCCAAGTGACGGGCACCACCGTGCAGCTGATTGCGTGCTCAGATCACCTGGTGTGGGCAGAGCTTAGTGCGCTGCCTGCGCAAGTGAGTTCCACGTACTGGCATTTCAACATCTGGCTCCTGGATGATGCCTGTCTCCAAGATTTGTTCGGTGAGTTTTGAATGGCCTGTCAGGAAGAACAATGGGATCAGTCGGCTCACAGCCAGGAATATGCTCGTGGGTCGACCAAGCAGCGGACGTCCGGGGTCGATCAGCTTGAGAAGGAGCTGATCGACTTGAAGTCCTGGCTACGGCCGACCAATGGAGATCCGCCCCTCTGGGATGAGTACCAGAGGAAGGAGGAACTGAGGCACCTGCAGCTTGAGAGGTCCCAAGGCATTTTGTGTGAAGTCATGGATCCAGTTGCTACAGGATCTGGACCATGCCTCGACCTTCTTCTGTTCTCTTGAAAAGGAGAGGGGTGTCCACAGGCAGCTCGTGGAACTGCTGGCAGAGGATGGCTCCTCTGTCATGGATTTAGTGAGAATTGTCTCGGAAGTCCATTTCTTTTATGAGGCCTATTCTCACCGGACCCGTGCAGTGAGGATGCACACAGAGCTCTGGGGGAGGACTTGCCAAGGGTTAGCCTTGCAGGTGCTGAGCTGTGAGAAGTCCTGCTACCTTTGGAGGAGCTGACCAGTGTCCTCAACTCCAGCAGGTCCCCGGGATTACATGGGTTGACAGTTGAATATCTCCGGGCCCTCTGGGACACCCTAGGGGTTGATTATCCAAGAGTATTGGGGCATGGCAACAGGTAAGATGCCCCTCTCTTGGTGCAGAGCAGTTATAGCCCTTCTGCCAAAGAAGGGGGATCAATGTTGCCAAAGGAATTGGCACCAAGTATCTCTCCTTAGTGCGGAGTATAAGATCTTTACCCGGGCAATGGCCAGTCATCTGAGCTCTGTGCTGGCTCAAGTGGACCACCCTGATCAGTCCTACACACTGCCAGATGGTCCATCAGAACAATATCCACCTTGTCTGAGACCTCATCTACCTGTGCTGAAAGGCTGATCTGTCAGTCACCTTTTCTGTCCCTTGACCAAGAGAAAACCTCTGACAGGGTGGACCACGAGTGCCTTTTTGGAACACTGAAAACGTTCAGGCTCAGGCCGTATTTTGTGATCCGCGTTTAATTGTTGAACACTGCTGCAGAGTGCCTTGTTAAGGTTAATGGGTCTTTGACGGTGCCCTTGTGCTTTGGGAGAGGGTTGCGTTAGGGGTGTTCCATGTCTGGGCAGTCGTACTTTGTTTGCATGAAACCATTCCTGTGCCTTCTCCATCAGAAGTTAATGGGATTGGATCTCCGCAAACCAGACATGATGGTCATCCTTTCGGCTTATGCTGATGACGTCCTCCTCATGGTCACTGACCCAGTTGACTTGCAGAGGATATGAGACTGCCAGCAGATCTTCTCAGCCATGTCCTCTACAGGGGGCAACTGGGAAAAGAGTGCGGTGCTCTTGGTGAATTAGAGACAGGAGGACACCCTACTGGAGGGGTTGAGACCCTTTGCGTGGAGCATCAGTTTGGAGGCCTACCTGAGCTCGATGGAGGATTCCTGGCCTGTGAACTGGCAGGATTTACAGACCAAGATCTCTGTCCAGCTGGGACACTGGTCAGGGCTTCTTCGTGCAATCTCATACCAGGGATCAGCGTTGGTTATGAATCAGCTGGTCGCCTCCGTGATATGGTACTGGCTGAATACTTTAATACCACCCACTGCTTTTGTCTCCAGGACCCAGAACAGGCTGGTGGAATTCTGAGATAACTGGAGACATTGGGTCTCTGCTGCAGCCCTGAGTCTTCCGATCACAGAGGGTGGTCAGTCATTGGTGTTCATGCACACCCAGTTGGCAGCTCTCCGCCTCGAGACCCTGCAGAGTTACCTGTATAGAGTCCAGCACCCAAGATGGCATGCACTGGTGATGCACTTTCTCCACCAGGGACACTGCCTGCAGAAGAGCATGTGGCTTCCAGCAGATAGTATCAGCTTTGAAGGAACTGCCTCTGTTTTACCGAGAGCTGGTGAAGGTATGGGATCTGGTCTCATCCAGACAGGGTTCTCCTATGCCGGTGGGGGGACGGTGCTCTAGCTGTGAGGGGGACTGGTCCCCATCCTTTCATGGTGGGTGTCGAGGAGGCTCGGGGAAGTGGAGAGATTCCATGTGATAGGCTGGAAATGCTCATCGTATGCAGGCCCCGGGATACCATGTGGAAGAGGGTCCTGCATAGCATGAGCCATATCGCAGGGATGCCCATCGTGCCCTTCCACTCCAAAGCGTTACTTGTATGGGCTGCTCTTGTGTACGTTTCGCTTCCTTGCCTTCATCTGCCGACCGGACTCAACTTGGTGATCTGTTTTACCATCTGGCAGTGGAGGTCCCCAGTGGAAATCTCTTTATGCAGGTGTCCTTCCCCTGTACATTGGGGACCTGCGGTGGAAGATGTTGCATGGGGCAGTACCATGCAACAAATCTTTAAGCAGGTTCACTGACACCCCGTCCACCTGTCCATTCAGTGGCCGGGAGGAGTCAGTGTACCATGCTTATATGGAGTGTGAGAGGCTGCAGCCCCTGTTTGAGTATCCGAAGGGGCTGCTGCTCAGGTTCTGGTTGCACTTCAGCCCCGCGTTCCTTCTATACGGGGACCCAGTACGGAAGGGGGTGGGGTGCAAGGAGGATCTACGGGTGGGCTTGCTCCTGGGCCTGCCCAAGATGCCCATTCATGCATCTAGGAAAGTCAAGGGCTCTGCAAGGGCCCAACTGTCCTTGGAGAGGGAGAATGCAGTCACAATGGGTATGGTGGGGGATTTCTGGGAGTCGTAGGCCCCCAGGGAATTGGCTGTTTTATAGACAGTAATAATCATGTTTTAAATTGAAATTTTTTTACTATCTTGCAAATACTTAATGTTTATACTTTGCGTAATTCTTGTGTAAATAAACTTTTACAATTTAAAAAAAAATGAGGAGGGGGCCTGGGGGAGATGATAAGCAGGTGAAGAAGAGGTGAGAGGCCAGAGTGGGGAATAGAGGAAGCAGGAAGAGGGAAGGATTTTTTTAATGGAAGGAGAAATTGATATTCATGCCATCAGGTCGGAGGCTACCCAGACGGAATATAATGTGTTGCTCCTCCAATGTGAATCAGAATTAAAATGTTTGGCCACTGGGCAGTTCCAGTTTTGATGGATGGAGCGGAGATGCCTGATTTATGACGAGTCTCACCAATGCTGAGGAGGCCGCATCAGGATCACTGGACACAATAGGTGACCCCCGCAGATTCACAGGTGAACTGTTGCCTCACCTGGAAGGACTGTTTGGGACCTGAGTGGAGGTGAATGGGCAGGTGTAGCACTTTGGCCACTTACAGGGATAAGTGCCAGGAGGGAGATTAGTGGGAAGGGACAAATGGACAAATGGACAAAGGAATCATAGAGCAAGCAATTCCTGTGAAAAGTATTGGGGGAGGGGGAGGTAAAGATATGTTTGGTGGTAGGATCCCTTTGGAGATTGCGGAAGTTGTGGAGAATGATGTGTTGGATGCAGAGGCTCATGGGATGGTAGTGAGGACAAGAGGAACTCTATCACTGTTAAGGCGGTGTGAAGATGAAATGAGCACAGGTGTTCGGTAAATGGAGGAGATGCGGATGAGGGTAGAGCCAAGATAACCGTGGCTAATAAAGGATGTCTGTTGACAGCTAGTCTCCCCGAGATGGAGGTAGAGAGATCGAGAAATGGGGGGGGAGGTGTCAGAAATGGACCACGTGAATTGAAGGGCAGGGTGGAAGTTAGAGACAAAGTTATTTTGTTTTGCTGTTTTTTGCAAAGTTGTTTTGCTGTTGCTGTTTTGTTACTTGTTTTGTTCTGCTGAGCTTTATGGAGATTCCATGTCTGCCCCCAGCACATCCTGAGATGAATGATACATTTCACTATCTACTTTGATATACTGTACATGTAACAAATAAATGAATTGGAATTTGTGTTTTCAGGGTTTGCACAAAGCAAATGCAAGAAGCTTCACAGCCTGCTAAATTTCAAACCAAAGTATTTGCTTAACATTACAAGGCTTGTAGTGCATTAGTGAACCTACAAACTTGTTAAACATCTGCTCTAGCAAAGCTCTAGAGAGAACGTAACACAAATGAAACTGGATCTAACTGCTGTGAGAAGGGCCCTACAGATGGCAGACATGTCATGTCATGATACCAGGGATGCAAATTTCATGTTGATTTTTTTCAAATTGTGTGTGCGTTTTATTAACAAAATCTAATTTAGTATAAGGAGTTATATTTTGAGAATTATAGGCACATGAAGACTGGGGCTTAACTTTCAGAAAAAGGTGAAGAAAGGAATATGGAATAGGAATTTCTAATATTCATGGGGGTAAAAACAACTTGTCTTGCCTTGGACCACCTGCAAAAGAGCAATACCAACATCAGGCTGCTGCTTATTGTTTACAGCTGAGGGTTCGACACTATCATACAATCAGTTCTAACCAACAAATTCCCAAATCTGATCATCTGTACCTCCCTCTGCAATTGGATCCTTGACGTTTTCATTGGAAGTCCACAATCTGTGCAGATCAGAAGTAATATCTCCTCCTCCTTAACAAAGTTCAAAGTTCAAATGAAATTATTACCAAAGTACATGTATGTCAGTGTATACAACTCGGAGATTCAGTTTCTTGTGGGCATACACAATAATCCAATAAACATAATAAAATCAATGAAAGACTGCACCAACACAGTGGAAAACCAGTGTATAAAAACCTGTCCCTGAGGCCAGGTCTGTGGAGAGGGATATCATAGAGTGAGTGACTTTACATGCCAGGTTTAAAAAGTGACCAGGACTATTCTGCCAAGCAAAATATTATTTGGTTTATTAGTAACTTAGCAAAGGCCAATAAAAAGAAACAAACTGTAAGCAGAGTGGCTATTGTGTGAGTGGGCCAGTGTTAGAGGCTTTGGCTCAACAGGCTTGGGTGAGAATGGACAAGAGTCTAAAGGTGGTGAGTCATTTGGAATCATTTCGTTGATTGTAGAACTTAAGCTTAAGAAGTTAGAGCTAAATGTATACTGTAGCAAGTGTAGACTGGATGGCATTTAAGTGAGTTCAAAGTTCAAAGTAAATTTATTATCAAAGTATATATGTACAACTCTCAGATTCATTTTCTTGTGGACAATCACAATAAATACAAGAAACACAATAAAATCAATGAAAGACTATACCCAACAGGATGGACAACAACCAATGTGCAAAAAAAATCAACAAATAGTGCAATTACAAAAAAGGAAGAGATAAAAATAAATAATAACAATAAATAAGCAATAAATACTGAGAATATGAGATGAAGAGACCTTGAAAGTAGGTCCATAGGTTGTGGGGAGATATCAGTGATGGTGTGAATGAAGTTGAGTGAAGTTATCACCTCTGGTTCAAGAACCTCATTGTTGAGGGATAATAACTATTCCTAAGCCTGCTGATGCAGGTCCTGAGGCTTCTGTACTTTCTTCTCGATGGCAACAACAAGAAGAGAGTATGGTCTGGTTGGTGGGGGTCCTTGATGATGGATGTTGCTTTCCTGTGACATCACTCCTTGTAGATGAGCTCAATGGTGGGGAGAGATATACCGGTGATGAACTGGGCCATTTCCATTACATTTTGTAGGATTTTCCAAACAAGGGCATTGGTGTTTCCATACCAGGCTGTGATGCAACCAGTCAATATACTCTCCACCACACATCTATGGAGGTTAGTCAAAGTTTCAGATGATATGCCAAATCGTCACAAACTCCTAAGGAAATAGAAGCATTGCTGTGTTTTATTCATAATTACGATTATGGGCTGGGCCTGGCATAGACCCTCTGAAATGTTAATACTAAAGAATTTAAAGTTGCTGACCCTCTCCACCTCTGATACCCTGATGGCAGTTAGCTCATGGATCTCTAATTTCATCCTTCTTGTGAATAATCAGCTCCTTGGTCCTGCTGATACTGAGAAAGAGGTTGTTGTTCTGGCACTACTCAACCAGATTTTCAATCTCCCTCTCCTATATGCTGATTTGTCACCACCTTTGATTCAGCCAATGACAGTGGTGCTGTCAGCAATCTTAAACATGGCATTGGAGCTGTGACTAGCCACAGTCATAAGTGTAAAGTAAGTAGAGCCAGGACTAAGCACATAGCCTTGTGATGCATCTGTGCTGATGAAGATTGTGGTGGAGATATTGTTGCCAATTCAAACTGACTGGGGCCTGCAAGAGAAAAAAATTGAAGATCCAACTGCACAAGGAGCTATTGAGCCCAAGGTCATGAAGCTTATTGATTAGTTTTGAGGGGATGATAGTATTGAATGCCAAGCTGTATCGATAAAGAGCATCCTGATACATGCATCTTTGCTGCCCTTATGATCCAGGGTTCAGTGAAGAACCAGTGAAATGGCCGTGGGTCTGTTGTGCCGGTAGGCAAATTGAAGCAGATCCAAGTCAGTTCTCAGTCACTACCTTTGATTCAGCCAGAGATAGTGATGTCTTCGGAAAACTTAAATATGGCATTGGATCTGTGCTTAGCCTCACAGTCATAAGTATAAAGCAATTAGAGCAGGGGCTAAGCCTTGTGCCGAGGAAGACTGTGGAGAAGATGTTGCCAATCTGAACTGATGGGTCTGCAGGTGAGGAAAACTGAATGAAAAACAGGACGTGTCAAAAAGCTCAGCAGGTCGGAGAAAGATTTAAAATTTCATGTTGAAAATACCAGCAGAACTGAGAGAGAGAGAGAAACCAGGTTAGGCCAAGTGGTAGGGAGACAGAGGAGGGCAGACCAAAGGGAATGTCAATAATGAGATGAACTGATGGACAGCTATTGAACACAATGTTGAGCTGCTTTGTATGTACGCTTTGCTGATAATTTACTGAAGTCAGGGTGATGGCCTCCTGGGATGTGCTATGCAGGCCAGTAATACAAATGAAAGAAGGGGGAACAGATAAGGGAGATGATTAGCACACACAAATGGCAAGTTCTGATACAGAAAGGAAGAAAGGAAGTGTAAATTAGCTGAAGTTAGACTGTGCCCAGATGGAAAATAAGGCTTTGTTCTCCAGGTTATCAAGTTATAGAGTCTTACAGCACGGAAATAGGCCTTTCTGTCCAACTGGTCCATACCGACCAAGATGCCCATCTAAGCTATTCTCATTTGCCTGGGTTTGGCCCATATCCCTCCAAATTTTTCCTATCTTTGCACCTAAGTACCTTTTAAATGTTGCTAATGTTCCAGCCTCTACCACTTCGGCAGCTCATTCCATATATGGACCATGTTGAGTGAAAAAGTTGCCACTAATGTTCTTCTTAAATATCTCCTTTATTCCCCTCTGCCTGTCCTCTAAATAATTCTTCATTCCCTAATCTTGAGAAAAAGACTGTGTGCATTCACTCTATCTGTGCCCCTCATTCTTCCACACTCCAAAGAAAAACTTCCTAATCTGCTCAACCTCTCTCCCTCAAGTCCTCCTTTGGACTTTTTCCAGTTTAATGCATCTTTCCCACAGCATGGTGATCCAAACTGAACCCAATGTTCCAAATGAGGCCTTTCCAACATCTTGTACAACTGCAACAGAGCATTCCAACTTCTGACTAATGAAGTTGTCAAAGTTGACAAGCCTTCTTCACCATTCCGTTTCCCTGTGATGCCATTTTCAGAGAACCACATACTTATGTTGAGTACACTCCATAAGGCCATAAGACGTAGGAGCATTAAATCTTCTCCACTGTTCCATCAAGACCGATGTATTATCCCTTTCAACCCCATTCTCCTGCTTTCTCCCCATAATCTTTTACGCCCTGACTAATCACAAACCTATCAACTTCTGCTTTAAATATACTCAATGACCTAGCGTCTACAGCTGTCTGTGGGAATGAACTCAACAGATTCTCTATCCTCTGGTTAAAGATATTTCTCCTCATCTCTGTTCTGAGGTTATGTCCTCTACTCGAAGACTCTTCCACTATTGGAAATATCTTCTCCATATAAAGTCTATCTAGGCCTTTCAATACTCGAGAGATTTCACTCAAGTGCTCTGTCCTGTAAGGCAGAGGAGAAGCTGTGGTTCAGGAAGAATTTCCTCTGGTAGAGGGGAAGTAAAGAGGTGAAATGTTACCAAAGCTAAGCAGAACATTGAATTTGGTCGGATCAGCCATGATCTTATTGAGTGATGCAGTATACACAGTAGGCTGAATGGGCTGTTCTTGCTTCGAATTCAATATGCTCATATGCTTGTACCAGGCACGGACTTGACAGGTAAAATTTGAAACCACCGAGTTGAGATTAGCAAAGAGCAAATTAAATCAGCTAATACCAGAAATGATAATTCTTCATATGCACAAAAGAAGAAAACTATTCTATAACTAGTTAATGAAAGAAAAATTGAACATTAGTCTGGAGTTAATTGAATTTGCCAGAATACTCATGTGCCTATGACGCTCAAGTAGTGCTTCTTTAACTGTTATAAATTAATGAATATTATTTAATGAATTAGCACTCAGGTTATATGGCATTTGCTAATTAGACCGTAAGACCATAAGACATAGGAGCAGAGTTAGCCACTTGGCCCGTCGAGTCTGCTCCATCATTCAATCATGGCCGATCCTTTGCGCCTCCTCAGCCCCACTCCCTGGCCTTCTTCCTATAACCTTTGATGCCGCGTCCAATCAAGAACCTATCAAGCTCTGCCTTAAATACACACATTGATGTGTTGAAAGTTTTGCTCCTTCAGCCCTCTTGTCGTATCCTTTATAAAATACTAGCTACATTTGGAATGACCTTTAATTTACACAAATGGATATGGACAGCACTTCTCCACTTTCTTTTAACGTACCCTGGGTCATTATATAAATCATACCTGTGAATGACAAAAATCTGCCATGGGGTTTTTTTTCACAAAGGATGCTGAAAACAATTGATCTTGGCAGGAGCTTTGTAAATTCTCCTGCATCAGGTTTTACAAGAGTTGTGATAAGTGTCCTAAAACTTATTACCATTGTTGTTCTGGTGAAAATGAAACTATCAGCAAGGCAACTTGCTGGCTGTAAGCCATCTTATAAATTAACATAACTTAATGAGATGATTGCACTGGTGAGGTTGCAAAGAAGAGTCAAAGTGGAGGATTTCAGCTCTGACTGGAACACGTTGGTCTAGTTCTCCTTAGAGCAAATCTGTAAGGAGTTAGTACATTCTCCCCGTGACCACGTGGGGTTTCCTCTGGCTGCTCCAGTTTCCTCCCACATTCCGAAGATGTACAGGCTAGTAGGTTAACCGGGCACATGGCACATGGATGTAATTGGGTGACGTGGGCTTGTTGGTACAGAAGGCCTTGATACCATGCTGTGTCTTTGAATAAAATATAGAATAGAGGAGCAGTTTAAGGACAGAAGGAAAAAGCAACTTGAAGGGGAACTTTATGTATTGCTCTTGCAAAATAACACAATGATGACCCATGTATGTGATAATGAACCCTATTTGAACACTGATTCTGGTTATATAAAGAAGAGATTTGTTAGCAATTTACAAAAATTAAGAGGGATACAGATAGGGTAAATGCATGCAGGCTTTTTCCACTGCGGTTGGGTGGGATACAACTAGAACTTGTGGGTTAAAAGTGAAAGGTAAAAAGTTTAAGGGGAACATGAGGAGAAACTTCTTCACTCTGAGGATGGTGAGGGTGTGGAATGAGCTACCAGCACAAGTGGTGCATGCGAGCTCGATTTCAATGTTTAAGTTTGGATAGGTACATGAATGGTAGGTGTATGAACAGGTATGCTCCCGGTGCAGGTCGAAGGGAGTAGGGTGCTTAAATGGTTTGGCATTGACTAGATGGTCTGAAGGACCTGTTTTTGTGCCGTACCTTTCTATCACTCTCTGAATCTATGACTCTATGAAGCATCGTGTATTTCTGGATTGAGCTGTCAGATCGGAGGAAGTGGTTGAGGCAGGTACACTAGCAACTTGTAAAAAATAGTTGGACATACAGTATACCAGGATAAGAAAAGCTTAGAAGGTAATGTTTCATATAATCAGAATCAGTGTTAGAATAGGGTTCATTATCACAGACACGGGTCATGACATGTGTTATTTTGCAGGAGCAATACAATACAATACATAAACTTCCCCGTCAAGTTGCTTAGAACCTATTCTGTTAGAGATCAAATCAAATCAAACCAAGTTTAATTATCATTCAAACCATACATAGATACAGCTGAATGAGACAGTGTTATTCTGGGGCCAAGGTGCAAAACATTCAAAATACCAAGCAAACATTCTAAAATAGCGAGTAACATAATTCAAATATCGAGAAAAAAAAAATCACATGTTGTCCAACTGCCCCAGCGACAATGTCCAGCAACCGATTGTACAGTCTCCCTTCAGTGCTGCACACAATCCAGCTTGTCATTCCACTGCTTGAGCATGGGCGGGCAGCACTGACGGGCAAGGCCAGGCCCCAGCTGGGCATGGACACAACTCTGCCGCGCTACTGTGTCTCTCAACCGGTGTACAAAAGCAGGCAAGTCCACGGCTTGCAGCCCAATTCTCACTACAATCGAGGCTACACAGCTCCCATGTCGACTGTCCCTCCACCAGACAAGGGTACCAGCTGGGCGGCACCTTACATTATCACAGTCGAACTGAGTCTTGTGATAGCAAGCGAAATGTCTAAGACAATCTCCCACGGTTATACTGCACCAACTCCAATGCTTACAAGTAGCGGGCAGCATGTGGTCTGGAGCCAGGTCAGGTCCTCCGAACTCTAACAGGCTCCTCCAATGTTCTGGCCAGCTCCTTCGACACCACAGCTGGCTCCGACACCAGCAGCAATCCAACGACTCGGGTCAATGAGCAGCTCACTGATGGCGTAGCCCTGCAGTACCTGAAGTTCTTGGAATAGCATTGTCTTTGGATCATAAAAAACAAATTTTACAAAGTAAAAAGCACCATTGGTTGGCCCTGGAGAGGCCGCTGTGTCACCATCTTACTAGAAGTTTAGAAGGAAAGTCTATTTACTGATATTGAGTGTAACTTTCAGTAAGCAAAATGGAGGGGGTGACAATTTGATTGGCAGCTCCTAAGCATTAGAATAAAAAAATAACTATCTGAGAGAGGAATACATATCTGCCAGATACCACATGCCGTGATCTTACATCATCCTTTCTAACAAATATACAGTAAATTTCTAGCAGGAGTGTTCTGCAGTATTTTGCAATTAAGCTTCAAGTGTGAATAGATTTAGGAATTAATTCAGTCATCTGCCCTTTCAAAACCTAAGCACACGGTGAATTTAGAGCAATTGTGTGTTTTTCATTTAGCACACAAACTTTGAGGTATGTCTACTTTGTGCATAGTCTCTTGATTAAGTCCGGACAGGACACTTAACATTCTTAACTGATGGTATTTTGGATAGTTCAGATCTAATCCTTTACTTTGTTTCTTGTTCTGAAGACTGTGCTTCTAATGAACAAAATGTTTCAGGATTCTGCAGTTTGTTCATCTGCAAATCTCCACATTTTTCTCAACTTCAAACTGATCTCCCTTGCATCCTTGTTAAAGCCTTGCATCATTCATCCATGCAGTTAGATTAGTCATGTATTCATTTTCCATTTTCTATTAGCAAACCCACTATACAAACACGCTTTATTTCATTTCTACTCTATCGATATTTCCCAGACACCACAGAATCATGTTGATTTTCCATTGTCTTACATGATGTTAAGTTTGTAGTTGGGCAGCAGCAGTACAGTGTAAATACAAAAATTACTATAAATTACAAAATTAATCATCACCATCATTATGTGCCATGTTGTATGATGTAGGTGATCATATTCCCATGACCATGATTGTTTTTGGAAAATTTTTCTTCAGAATTGGTTTGCTATTGCCTTCTTCTGGGCAGTATCTTTACAAGACGGGTGACCCCAGCCATTATCAATACTCTTCAGTATTTGTCTGCCTGGCATCAGTGGTCGCGTAACCAGGACTTGTGATATGCACCAGCTGATCATACGACCATCCACCACCTGCTCCCATGGCTTCAGGTGACTCTAACTGGTGGGGCTAAGCAGGTGCTACACCTTGCCCAAAGGATGACCTGCAACCTAGCGGAGGGAAAGAGTGCCTTACGCCTCCAACGGTAGAGACGTATCTCCACCCTGCCACTGAAAATTAATAGATAGTGCAAAAAATAGGAATAAAGAAGTGGCGTTCATGGTTTCATGGATCAGTAAGAAATCTGACAGCAGAAAGAAGAAGCTGCTCCCACATTGTTGAGTGTACGTCTTCAAACTCCTGTATCTTTTTCCTGATGGTGACAATGAGAAGAGGGCATTCCCAGATGGTTAAGGTCCTCAGTGATAGTTGCTTCCTTCTTAAGGCACCATCTCTTAAAGATGTCCTTGATGGTTGGGAGGGTTGTGCCCGTGATGGTGCTGGCTGCGTCTACAATCCTCTGTAGCCAATTGCGATGCTGTGCATTGAAGCCTCCATACTAGACCGTGATGCCACTAGTCAGCAAGCTCTCCACCATGCATCTACAGAAACACGCAAGAGACATTGTTAACGTACCAAATTTTCTCAAAACTCCCAGTGCTGTAGAGCTGCAGGCATGTCTTCTTCATGATTTCATCAATCTGCTGGACCCATGATAGATCCAGGAAGAATCAGAATCAGTTTTATCATCACTGACATACTGTATTTTGTGTAATTTCTTGTTTTGTGACAGCAGTACAGTTCACTAAGACTGAACAGACCCTCAACTGCCTGTTTTAATCCCACGCTAATCCAAATATTTTATTCCCCCAACATTCCCATCTTCGGCCTTCACCAGTATCTATCACCCACCTACACACTAGAGGTGATTTAGAGTGACCACTTAACCCTGCAACCCGCAAACCCTGGGGACATGGGAGGAAACTGGAGACCCAGGAGGAAACATGTACATTTGCAGGTAGTATGTGTAAACCCCACACAGACATCAACCAAGGTCAGAATTGAATGTGTGTTCGGTACCAAAGAATAGTGGCTCTACAAGGAATAAATGATCTATTAGATTCATAGTCATAGAACACCACGGCACAGAAACAGGCTCCTCAGCCCATCTACTCTTTGCCGACCATTCCTCTGTCTAGTCCCATTGACTGCACCTGGACCATAGCCCTCCACACCCCACTAATTGTAATCTCTCCCAACCTCAGTGGACAAAGCCTGTTTGCATTTACTCTAACTATACCCCTAATACTTTTGTATCAGTCAGTCAGTGGGTGCCATCCCGAATCTGGGTTTGGCGGCTACGCACCTCCATCTTCTTTGATCTTGCGACAGCACCGAGTACAGCCTCTCCTCCAGTTTGCTCTCACTGGCCGCCTTGGCACCGCCCGCCGCCGCCCCGCCAAACTCGAGCCCGAGGCCGTGTCGGCTTCCAGCCGCGGCTGCTTCTTCGAGCTCAGCCCTTCCTTAGGCAGAGGCCTTGGGCAGGTCCAGGCACACGGTGCAGCGCCCAAGTTCATCATGTCTCTTCTAACTAGGTGCATAGCATACGATTCGTAGATACGTGGTGAGGCTTTAATCTCTTCCACGGAAGATGGCCGTTGGCTCACAAGGAGCTCGTCGGTCCTTTGTCAGGTCTTGTCTTTTTAGTCCTGCTGGGTATCCTCACACCCTCCTCACCAGACTAAGTCCGGTGGGGGAATCACCCAAGTCGCCGACCACTCGACCACGGCCCCCTGCCAAATCTCTCCAAGCGTCCGGCGCCTGACCAAAAACCATGGTTGAGTGGCCGGCAACCAAACTGGTGACTTTTGTATACCTCTATCAAATCTCCCCTCAATCTTCTACATTCCAGGGAATTAAGTCCTAACCTGTTCAATCTTTCCCTATAGCTCAGGTCCTCAAGTCCCAGCAACATCCTTCTAAGTTTTCTCTACACTGTTTCAATTTTCTTTGCATCTTTCTTGTAGGTAGGTGACCAAAACTTCACACAATACTCCAAATTAGAGCTCAAAAAAGTCTATACAATTTTAACATAACATCCCAACTCATTTAACCAATACTTTGATTGATGAAGGCCAACAACCCTTTCTACCTGTAAGGCCACTTTCACGGAATTATGGATCTGCATTCCCAGATCTCTCTGTTCTACTACACACTTCAGTGCCCTACTGCTCACTGTGAAAGACCTGCCCTAGTTTGTCCTCCCAAAGTGCAGCACCTCACACATGTCTGCTTTATTTTCCATCTGCCATATTCCAGGCTATTTTCTTTTAGCTGTCCAGATCCCTCTGCAAGCTCTGATAGTTTTCCTCGCTTCTCATTACACATCCAATCTTGGTGTCATCAACAAATTTGCTGAACCAGTTCACCACATTATCATTCAGATCATTGATATAGATGAAAAACAATAAAGGACCCAGCACCGATCCTTGCGGCACACCACTAATCATAGGCCTCCAGTCAGAGAGGCACTCTCTGGCTTCTTCTGTGAAGCCAAGTCTAATCCAATTTACTCGCTGATCTTGAATGCCAAGTGACTGAACCTTATTTTGTGCAGTGGCAAGTGAATTCTCACAAAACATTCAATATAATTTCTGGACGATTTTACTTCTTTTCAATAACTGAGGTTCCTAATAGCCTGAACAAGGACAACATTTTAGAAAGTCATCGTAAAATTGAACATCAATTTCTCTAACTTCTGGTAATTGCCCCCAACTTCACCAATTCCCCATTGCTGTTTCTCTCTCTCTCACATCATCTCCTTATCTGCTGATCGCCTCTCTCTAGTGTTCCTCCCCCTTGCCTTTCTTCCATGGTCTTCAGTCCTCTCCTGTCAGATTCCTCCTTCTCCACCTCTTTATCTCTTTTACAAATCAACTTTTCAGCTGTTTACTTCAAACCCCACCTCTGTCAATTTCACCTTTCACCTCTCACTTTGTACTTCTTCCTCTCCTCCCTCCACCTTCTTAGTCTGACTCCTTCCCCCTTCTTTTCCAGTCCCGATGAAGGGTCTTGGCCCGAAACGTTGACTGTGTACTCTTTTCCATAGATGCCGCCTGGCCTGCTGAGTTCCTCCAGGATTTTGTGTGTATTGCTTTGGATTTCCAGCAACCAAAGATTTTCTCATCTTTATCATAATTTTATTATATTTTCAGGGATTTTTTTATCTCTTGCTATTAAAGTTGTTTCCCTCAGTCTACTGCCTTTTCAAAAAAATATGAGTTCTTGTGATAACTTAACTGAGTTCCTTGGCTCTCGAACTTGAATTGTGCATCTAAGTTCATATATTGTTCTAATTTTAAACTATCTTGTGCTATTATTTATTCATAGAACATTGAATGGCAGAACACTGGAACACAATTAAATGAATACATAATTAAATAAATAGATAGATAAACTAGTTCTTTCTGCTTAATTAATGTCCATGTCCCTGCATTTGCTGCACATCCAATAGCCTATCGAAGAACTGCTTCAATACCTCCATCATATTTGCCTCCATTGCCACCTCTGGCAACTCATTCCAGACATGCACCATTCTCTGTGTAAAAAAAAACATGCCCCACACATCTCCTTTAAATGTACCTCATCCTACCTTAAACTGATATCTTCTAGTATTAGACCGCCGGCTGGTGGCGCAGTGACATCAGCGCCAGACTCTGGAGCGAAGGCTCCCAAGTTCGAATCCAGTCGGGCTGCTCCCGAGCACGCATTCCATCCGTGCCAGGTTGAGTGTCGGGCTCGCAACTCGGACTGCGCTGTGAGAAGGACGTGGGGGACCACTCACAGAATCTTTCCTCCAAGACAATCACTTGGAAAAAAGTGGTCACCGAGGTTCTAGCACACCAAAAAGAAAAGTAATAGACATTTCAAACCTAGGTAAAAGGTACCGTTTGTCTTCTCTACCTGTGTCTCTCATAATTTTATTAACTTCTGCCAGGTTTCCTTCCCTCCTAATCCAGAAAAAGAAACCCAAGTTTGTCCAACCACTTCTTTTAGCACCTGCTGTCTAATCCTGGCAGTATCCTGGTAAATCTCTTTTGCACCTTCTCCAAAGCCTCCACATCCTTTCTGTGATAGGGTGATCAGAACAGAATGCAGCATTCCAGATGCGGCCTAACTAGAATTCTATAAATCTGTAACATAACCTCCTGACTCTTGTACTCAAAGCTTTGATTAATAAAGGTAAGCATGCTATATGCCTTCTTTACCACTCTGTCAACCTGCGCAACCACTTTCTGGGAGTTATGGACTTGGATCACAAGATCACTTTGTACATTAACACTGTTAAGGGTCCTGCCCTTAACTCTTAACTGTGCAATGCCCTTTTTGAACCCTTCCCCTGTCACTTTAAAATTATGCCCTCTAGTATGATAACCCCTACCCTGGGAACAAGACTGTGATCATCTACATTATCTAAACACTCATGACTTTTTATAAACTATAACTTTGCCCCTCAGCCTCCTTCACTCCAGGGGAATCAGTCCCAGCCTATTCAGCCACTCATCGTAACGCAAGCCCTCCACTCCTGGCAATATCCTTACGAGTCCTTTCTGCAATGTCCTACAACTACCTGTAATTCAAATTTATGTTTGACTTTCAGATGAAGTTATTAATAATGGCCTTTCCCAAATGCAGACAACACACAGCAATGTCTGCTTGCCAAATAGTTGAATAAAGTTCAAAGTTCAAAGTAATTTTTATTATCAAGGTCCATATACAACCCTGAGATTCATTTTCTTGTGGGCATACTCAATAAATCTATAGAATAATACCCATAACAGAATCAACAAAAGACTATCCAACTAGTACATTCAGCCAGAGCGCAGAAGACAACAAACTTTGCAAATACAAAAAGAAGACATAAGTAACATTAAATGAAAGCATTACCACCCTCCTCCCAACACACTTTCTCCCTCATCATTTCTGACAATCTTTCTCTCACATATTTTTTCTTTCTGTTCCTGTCTCTCACTTTCACTGTGAATGTAATTTCTAGACATTATATAACAAAAATATGAACGAATGCATGTACAGACTTTCTCTCCACTGCTCACTTCTCCCACACACACAGCTTTCAGAGCTAAAATTCTGACTTTTGAACATATCCCGCTGTTACCGAAAGAAAAATGCCTAAAGGTACAAATAGGATCCTAAGGGGGCATGAATGGGTGAATGTCGAGATATTTCCACCAGTGGGAGGATCTCAAACAAGGTGCGGGGCTTTCAGAGAGAGTGGTGGGTGTTTGGAATGCCTTGCCAGAGGTGGTGGTGAAGGCAGGGACAGTTAAGAAACTCTTAGATAGCTGCATGGATGACAGAAAAGTGGAGAGTAATGTAGGAGGGAAAGATTAGCTTGATCTTCGAGTAGATTAAAAGTTCAGCACCACATCATAAGGTGAAGGGTATTGTGCTGCAGTATTTAGATTATGAGAACACTCAGTCCTCTTTTTATTGTCATTTAGAAATGCATACATGCATTAAGAAATGATACGATGTTTGTCCGGAGTGATATCATAGAAAACAGGACAAACCAAAGACTAACACTGACAATACCACATAATTATAACATATAGTTACAGCAGTGCAAAGCAATACCATGCAATATTTTGATGAAGAACAAACCATGGGCACGGTAAAAATGGTCTCAAAGTCCTGAGTCGATCGACTCCTGAGTCCCCGATAGCAGGTGGCAAAAGGGAGAAACTCCCTGCCATAAACCTCCATGCACCGTCAACTTGTCGATGCCTTGGAAGCAGCCGACCACAGCCGACACTGAGTCCATCCGTCCGAAAACTTCGAGATTCCGACCAGCCTATACAGCCTCCCGAGCGCCATCCTCTGCCGAGCGTCTTCGACTTCTCCCCGGCCGCTGCAACACACAAAGCCGAGGATTTCAGGGCCTTCAGCTCCGGAGATTCCGGTTACCACACAGTAGCAGTGGCAGCGAAGCGGGCATTTCAGAATTTGCACCAGATGTTCCTCCGCACTCTCACGTCCGTCTCCATCAAATCAGAATTGTGCACGGTCCCCTACTTGACAGATTACAGACATCATCACCGAAGTGGCCACGTGCGCCGCCCTCGCGCCATCTTCTCCTCCTCCTCCGAGTTTTATATTCTATATCAGGGTTCCCATCCTTTTCTATGCCATGGATCAATGCCATTAATCAGGGGTCTGTGGGCCACAGGTTGGGAACCCCTGCCCTATATTCTATGTTCAAGGGGACATGGCTACAAGATTAGGGAATCGTCATTTAAAATGAGATATATAGCAATTTCTCTTCTCAGAGGCTGGTGAAACTTTAGGATTCTCTTCCTTAGAGGGTTGTGCAGGCTAGATCATTGGTGATACAGGGTTCCAGACCTAATGCAAAATCCCCAGTCTGTTAGCATTGGACTCAATTAGTCAAAAAGGTGGAATGGGCAACAGAGTATAAGAAAAAACAACTTGATCAACAAAAATAAGAGATATGCAGAACTTGTGCCCTTCCACTGTTAGCTCCTGGGTTCACATTGATCATCAGATTTCTAAACAGTCCCTAAACCATGAAGATTACCTCACCTATTTTTTCACTATTTATTTAATTTTATAAATTTCTTATTGTAGCTTGGAGTATTTTTATGTATTGCACTATCCTGCTGCTGCTGCAAAAAAAAACAAATTTCTTGACATACTGTATGTCAGTTATAATAAACCGAATTCTGATTCTGACATACGGCATATTGCCCAACCGAGGGATATCAATCACCCAATACACAGAATTCTGATGAAAGGTGCTCAGCCAGAAACTTTAACTCCAAGTCTCTTTCCACAGCTGCTGCCTGACCCTCTAAATATTCCCAGAATTTTCTCTTTCTTTTGTTTTAAAGTCAAAGTCAAGGTTACTGTAATATGCTCAAGTGTATGTACGCAGAGGTACACTGAAAAATTTACTTGCAGCAGCTTCAAAGACACAACATTCACAAAAAGAACATAAATTCAAAGTCAAAATTCAAAATAAATTTATTATCGAAGTATGTATATGTCACTATATACTGCCCTGAGGTTCATTTTCTTGCAAACGTTCACAGTAGAACAAAGAAGTACAATAAAATCAATGAAAAACCAACAAAAAAATACTGACCAAGTACAAAAGAAGAGAAACTGTGCAATTATAAAAGAAAAACATAACACATATGGGAGTTCACAGTAACTATAAAGAAATACCATATAATCAATGAAATAACTGCACAGAAGACAAACAGCTCATGTGCAAAAGACACCGAGTACAAAAGTAAAAAAAAACAAAATAAAATGATAAATAAATAAGCAATAAATATCAAGAACATGAGATTAAGGGTCCTTGAATGTGAGTCCATAGCTTCACGAACCTGATGATTGAGGGGTAATAACTGTTCCTGCTGATGTGGGTCCTGAGGCTCCTGTACCTCCTTCCTGGTGGCAGCAGCAAGAAGAGATGGTGGGAGTCCTTGATGATGGATGTTATTTTTCTGACACAACGCTCCTTTTAAATGTTTTCAGTGGTGAGGAGGGCTTTACCAGTGATGGACTGGGCTCTATCCATTACTTTTTGTAGGCTTTTCCATACAAAGGCATTGGTGTTTCCATACCAGGTCGTGATGCAGCCAGTCTATATACTCTCCCCTGCACATCTATAGAAGTTTGTCAAAGTTTAAGATGACATGCTGAATCTTCACAAACTTCGAAGGAAGTAGAGGCACTGAGATGCTTTCTTTGTAATGGCACTAATGTGCTGGACCAGGAACTGATCCTCTGGAATGATAACACTGAGGAATTTAATGTTGTTGGCTCTTTCCACCTCTGATTCCCTGAAAAGGATTGGCTCATTAACCTCCTGAGGTCAATACTCAGTTCCTTGGTCTTGCTGACACTGAGTGAGAGGTTGTTGTTGTGGCACCACTCAGCCAGATTTTCAATCTCCCTCCTACACACTGATTCATCATCACCTTTGAATTGGCCAATGGCAGTGGTGTCAACAGCAAATTTAAATATGGCATTGGAGTTATGCTTAGCCTCACAGCTAAACATATAGCCTTGTGGTGCACCTGTGTTGATGCTGATTATGGAGGAGATGTTGTCGCCAATTCGAACTGACTGAGTCTGCAGGTGAGGAAATCGTAGATCCAGTTGCACAAGGAGGTAAGGAGGTCTATGTCTTGGAGCTTATTGATTAGTTTTGAAGGGGTGATAGTATTGAATACAGAGCTGTAGTCAATGAAGAGCATTCTGATCTATGCATCTTCACTGTCCAGATACTTCAGGGTGGAGTGAAGAGCCAATAAAATGTCGTCTGTTGTTATAAGGGTAGGCAAACTGTGAAGTGGATCCAATTTGCTCGTAAGACAGGAGTTGATATGTTTCATCACTAGTCTCTCAAAGCACTTCATCACAATGGATGTAAGTGCTACTGCATGATAATTATTGAGGCAGGTTACCACATTCTTCTTGAGCACTGGTATAATTGAAGCATGTTTGAAGCAGGTGGGTACCTCAGACTACCAAAGTGACAAGTTAACTACCAGCCAGTTGGTCAGTACAGGTCATCAGTACCCCATCTGATGCAGATGCTTTCTATGGGTTCACCCTCCTGAAGGATGTTCTCACCTCAGCCTCAGAGACTCAGTTCACTAGGTCATCAGGGGCTGTGGAAGTTCATGAAGATGCCTCCATGTTTTGATGGTCAAAGCAAGTATAAAAGACAGCTCATCTGGGAGGGAAACTTTGTTGTCACATATGCTACTTGGTTTTACTTTGTAGAAGGTGATAGCATTCAAGCCCTTCCGTAACTGTCAAGCATCCTTCTGTGATTCCAGTTTGGTCCAAAATTGCTACCTCATATGTGAGATGGCTTTCCACAGGTGGTAACTGGATCTCTTGTACTTTATTTGTTTGTCAGACCTGACTGCCACTGACCTGGCTCAAAGCATGATTGCGGATCTCTTGGTTCATCCAGGGCATCTGCTTGGGGAAGATGCTGAATGATTTTATGGAGACAGAATCATCCACAATTGCCTTTATAAAGACCCATGACAACCGTGGCACATTTGTCAAGATCCTTTAATGAGTCATTGAACACAGCCCAGTCCACTGATTCAAAGCAGTCCAGTAGCCGTTCCTCTGTCTCCCATGAATACCTCTTCATTGTCCTTACATCTGGGGCCTTGCTCTTTAGCCTCTGCCTGTATTCAGGCAGGAGGAGGATAACCAGGAGGTCCGATTTCCCAAAATACAATCTTGGGATCGAATGGTAGGCATGCGTTATGGTAGTATAGCAGTGGTCGAGTGTGTTGGGACCCCTGGTGCCGCAGGTGATATGTTGATGATATTTGAGCAGAGATTTCTTCCAGCAAGCCTGATTGGAATCCCCAGTAATAATTTGAAAGGTCCGGAATAGGCTGTTTCTCATTTGTTTATTGGTGCACTCAATATATCGACTGCTTGCTTAACATCAGCCTTTTGCGGTAAGTAAGATATGGTCAGGATCACGGAGGAGAACTCTTCTGGTAAGTAGAACAGTTGGCATTTAAACTCTAGATGTCTGAGGTCAGGGGAACAAGATTGCACCATGAAGTGTTTTATTATAGAAGCATGGAACATAGAAAACCTACAGTACAATACAGGCCCTTCAGCCCACAATGCTGTGCTGAACATGTACTTACTTAGAAATTACTGAGGGTTATCCATAGCCCTCTACTTTTTTAAGCTCCATGTACCTATCCAGGAGTCTCTTAAAAGAGCCTATCACATCCACCTCCACCACCATTGCCAGCAGCCCATTCCACGTACTCACCACTCTCTGCGTTAAAATCTTACCTCTGACATCTCCTCTGTACCTAATTCCAAGCACCTTAAAACTGTGCCCTATCATGTTAGCCATTTCAGCCCTGGGAAAAAGCCTCTGACTATCCACACGATCAATGCCTCTCACCATCTTACACACCTCTATCAGGTCACCTCTCATCCTCCACCACTCCGAGGAGAAAAGGCCAAGTTCACTCAACCTATTCTCATAAGGCATGCTCCCCAATCCAGGCAAAATCCTTGTAAATCTCCTCTGTACCCTTTCTATAGTTTCCACATCCTTCCTGTAGTGAGGTGACGAGAACTGAGCACAGTACTCCAAGTGGGGTCTGACTGGAGTCTTATAAAGCTGTAAAATTACCTCTTGGCTCTTGAACTCAATCCCATGGCTGATGAAGGCCGATGCACTGTATGCCTTCCAAACCACAGAGTCAACCTGCACAGCAGCTTTGAATGTCCTAAGGACTTAAACCCCAAGCTCCCTCTGATCCTTCACACTGCCAAGAGTCTTACCGTTAATACTATATTCTGCCATCACATTTGACCTACCAAAATGAACCACCTCACACTTACCTGGGTTGAACTCCATCTGCCGCCTCTCAGCCCAGT